>NW_010259664.1:0-86449 GCF_000690775.1 Eurypyga helias
CCCGAAGTCCTATTGTCTAATATATCCCCTGTTGAAAGCAAATGGAAAAATGTCTTGGGAAGTCATTTTGATCCTGTAATTTTTAGTCTGAAGCAACAGCACACATGACAGAGGGTTATGGTTGTCTGGCTGGCAGAACACATGGGAGCATTCAAACATGAATGTTAGCCTGCCAGTGGCTGCTGGGAGGGGTTCCTTCTCTTCCACTGGCCGCTGTACATGGCAGCCCCTTGGTGTGCCAATTTGTGAGCCCTATGTGCTGGCTCTGGAGTTTCTGGTGTAGATTAGTTTGTAGAGTGCTAAGTCGATAGCAAGCTCTGCTTATTATTAGTGCTTTGCATCATTAACTCAGAAGTTCAAATGTCACGTTTGGATCTTTCCCAGTCTGCATTCTTTTCCCTCTGCTATATACTTTCAATGGCTGGTATAGGTTGAGACCACATATTTGTTCCTTCAATTTATTAATGCTCAAGTACCTGCTCATTTGCTGGCATACCATTTTTTGTGCCAGTCTTGACCTTTCACAGTGCTTGGTCACTGCCTTTTTGCCTGCATCACTGTCTTCTGAGGCTTCTGTATTACAAAGTGAAGGGTTTTGTGGAGGATTACTCGAAGGTTCCAGCTAAGTTTCCGGTGTGAGTATCTTTGCTAGAGTTAAGTTAATCTGAATGAATATTCCTCTGTGTCTCAGCCTCAGATCTCTTAGGTGAGCTCTGTAAAAATACTTTTGTGTAGCAGTTTATGGTAAAACATTAGTCAGCCACTCCATAATACTGATAATAGTATTAATCTTTAAAGAGCAGACCTTCAAAAGAGTTGGGTGCACTTTCTTCTTGTTGACTTTGCTAGGAACTGGGAATTCAGCATTCAACCTATGGGAATGAGTCCAGATGAAACTCCAGCTGTCCTTTCCTGCACCAGTCGAGCACTGCTTGGTTGGTAGAGTTTTCTTTTACTTGATACTTAATAACAGGGTTGCGTAAATTCTCATGAGAAAAACTCTGTTTGGGTTGACAGTGTATGAGAAAATTGAGGGTGTGTATGTAACTGAGAAGGCCCTATTACCATGTCTGCATATCTGTAGTTGTAAAACATGATCTATGGGAGCACAAAATTTAAAATTTGGTGGCATCCCAGGAAGTACTTAATTGCGTTTGTGCTTCATTACAAGGCTGTCTCCTTTTCTGGAATTTATTTTAGCTAATTAGTTGGAAATGTCAAAGTAGTATTTCAGATGACAGAAACATCATATATTATCATATATGAAGCAATTAACTCTTTTGACAAATATTTATTGTCGTGTCATCTTTAATTAAATCTTCCGTACTCCCAGACATAGAGCAGGTTCTTCCTAAAAGGAGGCCTTCCCAGCACTGTCAATGAGCATTTGACTGATGGGACTTAATTGAACTTGATACTGAAAGAGTTGGTGGCCTAAGCATGAAGATACAGACGTGACACAATTTCACAATACAGATGTCTAGTATTTTGGCAAAATCCCAAACCAATTGCCATTCCCTCACCAAACTCTGTCTCGGATACTGCAGATGCATTATGCTGGAGAAGATGCATCACCAGACACTCCAGTTCTTCCACTAGAACGGTTTGCAGGAGACAAAAATGGCATGTACTCGCGCTGCTATGACAGATAATGCTGAAAAGCATTAAAAAAAACCCATAATACGTTTTTAAAAATCAATTTTTATTTAGTTCTTGGGGTTATTCACGTGGAAACACATTACAAATGTGACTGTTTGGTTAGTTCCTCTTAAAGAGATAAGTCTTGCCTATGATGTGGCACTGAGAAATAATTCCTGACAGTTATAACTGAACCAGATAAACAGTTCTGCCAGCTCCCAAATAACACTGTAAAACAAAAGGGTTCTGCTTATCATTTTCCACTTTTTCATGCTTGTCAAACTATTTAACTGTGCATTACCCATCACAAAGGGTCTCTCTGTTATTCTGCTTGTCTGCTGCGGTCATGGTTTTTACCTTCCCTGTTGCAGGACTTACTGTGGTACTCTTGTCCAGCTGTCTTGCTCCTCAGCCACTGCTATCTTTTGCTTTGCCTTGCAAAGACATTCTGGAAGTGCTGCGTGAGATTTTTCCCTGTTATAGCCATTTAGCAAGTGTATTAACCTGTATGTATGTTTTTATTTTTTCAGGCGGAAACAACATCAGAAAGTGGCCGGGATGGTCCCAATGTTCAGATCAGCTCAGGGCAGAACAGCTCCGACCCGGGAGGAGCAGGCGGCTCAACACCCTCCCAGAGCCTGGTTGCTCCAGCTGGGGTTTCGGCAGGTACCTCAGCTGCAGCTTCATTCTTCATAAGGTAGTTTTTCACCTTTATGGTTTCAGTAACTGCTCATGGGTTTTCAAACAATTGTGAAATGCTGTTGAGTCTCCTTGCCATGAGTAGAAGGTGTAGTGTGTGGTGCTGGTTGCTCAGAGGTGGAGTTGGTCACTGGTCATGGCGGTGCCTTCCCACTGCCATTGGGAAGTAGGGCTGTGATGGTGACACCCCATTTCTCTCTTTGGAGACCTGAGCAGGAATCTCTATTGACCAAAACCCAAGAAAATGTGTGTTGGTCTTGTCTAGTCCTTAACGGATATTTCCACCCGCATCAGGTCTGTTACTCTGCACGTTTCTTTGGAGCAGTAGGTGAAGTAGCATGTGTTTTTTCACTTGCATCTAAAAAAAACTTAGACATTATTCCGTAACATGGGCAATGTGTGCAAATAAGTTTTTCCATAGTTGGTAACAACAGCTAAAACATTTTTTTTAGCTGTAACCTAAAACAATCTTCTTTCTCCATTCTTATAATGTGTCTTATAATGGAAATTATACGATAGTTTTGCTTGGAAAATGTTTGTTGTAATTAACAATGTTGATTAAATGCAATACGCTGTCAAGCAGATGGTATTTAAAACAACAAAATTCAGGGCTTTGTACTTGCATTCCAATCTCCTTTTTTAATTCAGAACTGAACATGTTTTGAGACAATATTGAAAAACGTATGTCTGTGAATGGTATTAAAGTAAAATTTATACACTGAGTGAGGATCCTTCTTATCATTTAATCATGAGGTAATTGTATTGTTTCCTTTACTATGATCTTTATAATGTTTTGCACCATTAAAAAATTATCTTTAAGTTACAATCTGGCCTCAGAAGGAGCTCAGTTTCCCTGCTTTTTAGAAGAACATAGTACAGTGAGTCTTAAGCATTATATACCTTCATACCATAGTCTTTGTGTACACAAGAGATTGGGAAATCTTAGAATCATAGAATGGTTTGGGTTGGAAGGGGCCTTAAAGATCATTCAGTTCCACCCCACCCTGCCATGGGCAGGGACATCTTGCACTAGACCAGGTTGCTCAGAGCCACATCCAGCCTGGCCTTGAACACTTTCCAGGGATGGGGCATCCACAGCGTCTCTGGGCAACCTGTTCCAGTGCTTCACCACCGTCTCTGGGAAGAATTTCTTCCTGATATCTAATCTAAATCTACCCACTTTGAATTTAAACCTGTTGCCCCTTGTCCTGTTACTACAGACCCTTGTAAAAATTTCCTCCCTCCCATCTTTCTTGTCAGCCCCTTCAGGTACTGGAAGGTGCTCTAAGGTCTCCCCAGAGCCTTCTCTTCTCCCGGCTGAACAAACCCAACTGCCGCAGCCTGTGCCCACAGCAGAGCTGCTCCAGCCCTCTGAGCATCTTTGTGGCCTTCTCTGGACTTGCTCCAACCAGTCTATATCCTTCTTATGTTGGGGGCTCCAGGGCTGGATGCAGAACTGCAGGTGGGGTCTCACAAGAGAAGAGTAGAGGGGCAGAATCACCTCCCTCGACCTGCTGGCCACACTTCTCCTGATGCAGCCCAGGATACGGTTGGCTTTCTGGGCTGCCAGCGTACACTGCCGGCTCCTGTCCAGCTTTTCATCCACCAGTACCCCCAAGTCCTTCTCCTTGGAGCTGCTCTCTACCCACTCTCCACCCAGCCTTTACTTGTGCTTGGGATTGCCCCAACCCAGGTGCAGGACCTTGCACTTGGCCTTGTTTCTGTCAAATCCATGCCTCTCCAATTTAGAAACAAGGATGTCATGTGGGACAGTGCCAAATATTTTGCACAAGTCTAGGTAGATGATGTCAGTTGCTTTTCCCTTATCTACCAACACTGTAACGCTGTCATAGAAGGCCACCACAATGACTGACCCAAGAGTGATGTGTGCAAATTAGTGTTTTGTCTCTGTGTGAAGTGCTGCAGGTTTAAAGTCACACAGTTATGGTTGCCTACAAAGGATGAGTTGCTTCATTTTAATCTGTGTCTGATATCAGTGGGAGTAGAGAGGAAAGGCAAGGGGAAAAGCTCAGCCTTTTTTCCCACTCCCCCCCTACCTAAATCAGGACATGAATCGTCTGCAAATACCTAGAGTGGACAGCAGCATAGCTCTCATTACTGCATTTCATATTGTGGGTATGAACAGTCTGGTTTAGCTTAATCTACTTCAGATTTATTTCTGTGAGAATTGATATGTTGTAAGCAAATGTAAAGACTGTAACTTTCACTGAAGAATCCAGAAAATAAAATACCCCCTTTGGAATTTTGTGAAAGAAGTCAGTGCCTAATAATCTGAAATAAGATCCAAAATCTTTTATCCCTGTGATACTTCTGTCACTGGTCAGCAAAACTCAATTCTGGTTTTATTGTAAAGCGACAGATCCTTACGAATGATTGTTGTTGGCTTGAGTCAAAGATTCTTTAAGTCAGCAGCAAGACTGCAAATGACATCATTGTACATTGGATTGGGCCCTAATTGCTTCTCATGAATCTGTCTCTGCCTTGAGTGAATCAGAGTTTTATAGCTTTAGCAGCTATGTGCTAGCTAAAACATTTTAAAACCCATTAGTATATTCCCTACCCATGTTTCCTCTGTTCAAAATTGATTTTTTCTTTTTTTTTTTTTTTAACCAAAGAGAGGTGGTTGAAATTTTTTTGCACAAAGCACTTCTGTTTCTTTTTTTGTGGTGGTTGTTGGAGAGAGAGACTTAAGTGAGAAATATTTTTTTTTTTAAACACTTATCAGTTATCTGAATTAGTTTTGTAGCATTCTTGTGATCTTTCATCATGTTGCTGATTAATGTATTTCAGCATTCATTTCTCAGTATCCCAGAACCCGTCTAAGAAACTCAGGTTCCCTAAAAACAAGCATTCAAGAAACAAGTTTGGTTATGACTGTGATTAAAAATACAGGGGCTGGGGGGAAGGGATAGAGATCCATTGCTGATCCCTGGCAGTCCTAAATATGTTGAGCAGGCCCACAGGTGGGTACTGTTGCATAGTCTTGGCCAGGCTGCTCCACCACCATTGGCATTAACCTCAGGATAGGCTCCCTCCCCCATTGCTCCTTTTTCTCCTCCAACTCCTCCTCCTGTGGGGACCTTACACATCAAAGTTTCTGTGCTGAATCTTCCTCCCATCCTCAAGCCATGCGGCTCTCAGCAGGAGGGGAGAGGAAGAGTGGGAAATACTCAAGGATGAGTGAAACACAGATGCTGACAAACACTGGGGTGGAAGCACCTTAACCAGGGACCACAAATATTGGGGAATCAACAGTTTTTGCTGCTTTTTTTCAGTACTGATGCAGTATCAGGCTTCTTTGCTCCAGCCTTCCTAGTCTGTCTCCTCTCTCCCTTTGTGCCATCCAGCCTTGAGCACATTAAGGAAGAAGGCCATCCCTGTCATGAATCTTTTGCAGCAGCATCCACTTCTTTGTCCATTGTCTATCTGTTCAGCTAATCCTCTCTCAGCAAGCACCTGCAGATGAAAGAGGAGTCATGGTACTAGCGTTATGCTGCAGTCCCTATTCATTATGTTTGCTGATTCTTTCCTTACCCTGTTTCCTCAGCCACTTAAATTGTGGACTTCATAGCAGGGCCAGTGTGTTATGTTATGCAGAACCAGGCACATTTTATTCCTTGTTCTCAACTGGAATAAATGCAATTAGTATATTGATAACCACACACACACTTTCCCAACATCCACCTCCCCTGCTCCCCCCGCCCACAAAATCATTGCTCTTTCTTTGACGCAATCTGAGTTCCTCCATCTTTTTTACAAGAGCTCTTTTATAAAAGGGGCCAAGGTTGGAACTTTAGCTTAGGAAAAGGGCTGTTTTGTCACAGAAACAAAATAGCTAGGCAAAAATACACATGTATGGTAACATTCAGTGTATTGGGGTGCAGGTTTAGTTAATTTGGAAGAAAAAGCCTTCATAGGGTACTTGTGGAAACTGCATCTGTGATTTCCTTAGCAGCAACAACACTAGATACAGATTTTTCGTTCACATGAGCAAAGGGTTCCAGTCTTGTTCTTCATGCAACAGTATCAACTGTGTTTGTACAGGTCCTAGCACAATTAGCTGTTGTGCTGTGGCATGGTTTCCTGGAAGCAGATAAATGTCTTTTTCGCATTAAAACTAGAGTATCTATTTGGTGAAATAATACCCTTTGACTCTTGCTTGTGGGCTGTCTTGTGCCTGGGAAGGGAGGAGGTCTGTGCAGGTTGTCTTGGTTGGTTGGTTGGTTTTTCTACTCCAGTTTTTTCCTCAGTGAGCTTTGTGTTTGTAGGATCACAAACTCAGAAGACTGTACAGAGAGTTCATGTCCTCACCTGGAAAATAATAACTAAGAGCTGCAGCAAAATGTTTACCTGGTGATAAGAGGTACCCATGGTTAAAATTAATATCTTTAAGATAGTCTTTGCAGTGAATACATTGGTTTCGTTAAGCATATGTGCAGCCCAAATCTACATATTCATCCAAAGCTCTTTCTCATTTGAATGTCATATTTAATTTCTTCAAGCTTAATTATGTTCTGCTTTTCAAAAAAAGAAAAAAGAAAAAAGAAAAAAGAAAAAAAAGTATTTTATTCATTACCTAGAAATGCAGAGTGTCTAGCATGAAGTGCTAAGTATTCAAAATCAAAGCCAAATATTAGAGCCAGCAGACAGAAGCGTATTAAGAAATTAAATCAGTTTTAAGCTTTTTTCCCCTCACTCTGATCTGTCACAGAAGGAGGAAAGCTTTGATTAACATCTGGCTGTGTCACACAAGCAAATTGCCAGACATTACTCAATGGTCATGTTATTGAAGGAGCAGAGGATTTGCCAGAAAATGCAGCTTCTCAGTAGGTCACTGACAGAGTAAGACAGCCAGGCAAAAAGCACAGCCCATGGGCATGGATGGCTGTGAAGAGGCTCCCAGTTTACCCTTAGAATTCAGGAGAAGTTTAATCTTGCATTCTTCAGATTTAAGAAGAATGCAGCTGTGCATTGTCCCTTGGCGTGGCATGGGCCATGCCTTGCTTTGTGCTCCACATATTCTATTTGATTGCAGGTGGTGTGTGGTTTGGTTTGGTGTTTTTTTTGGGTGTTTTTTTTTTTTTTTGTGTATAAGGAACCTGAACAAACTTTATATTACTAAGTGAAAATATGTGAGATAGTTGTAGGACCATTCTGTGGGCTATGCCTGCAACTAAATAAATATTGTCATATTGTGGTATGAAGCTGTAATAAGGTGTTGGGTTCTGTGTCACCTGGACACCTGGGGAAGAGATGAAATGGTGTTTCCAAGAACAGGTAAGAGAAGGGCGGCAAGAAGGAGAATGGGGCAAGCACTTGGGAAGAGGTTAATGGGCTATCTGCCAAAAAAACCGACCACTCCTTTGGGAGGAGAATCAGGGCCTCCAAAGAAATCAGAACCATCACCATTAATATGCCATTTCTGCCTGTTGGTGGCTGGTGGCAGCAGCGCCTGTGCTGCTGGGTGCAGATATGGTGTTTGAGCAGTGACAGAGCAGCTAGGAGGAATCAAAGCCGTTTAGAAGAAAATATGTATAAAAGTAAGCAACCCTGAGCAATGTTGAGTAGAAGACAAACTGTAAGTCCCCATTCTTAAATCTTAATCTTGTTTGATGTTGGGTTATTTTTACAACTTTTCAAAATTATTTAGTCAGAGTGTTGTTCTTGTTGCTGTGGAACTGCTGCCTTTGAATCATAAAGTGGTTTAGGTTGGAAGGGACCTTAAAGATTCTGTAGTTCCAACGCACCCTGCCATGGGCAGGAACACCTTGCACTAGACCAGGTTGCTCAGAGCCTCATCCAGCCTGGCCTTGAACACTTTCCAGGGATGGGGCATCCACAGCTTCTCTGGGCAACCTGTTCCAGTGCTTCACCACCCTCTCCGAGAAGAACTTCTTCCTGATGTCTAATCTAAACCTTCCCACTTTCAATTTAAACCCGTTACACCTTGTCCTGTCACTACAGCTCCTTGTAAAAATTTCGTCCCCCCAGCTTCTTTGAAGGGCCCCTTCAGGTACTGGAAGGTGCTCTAAGGTCTCCCTGGAGCCTTCTCTTCTCCAGGCTGAACAAACCCAACTGCCGCAGCCTGTGCCCACAGCAGAGCTGCTCCAGCCCTCTGAGCATCTTTGTGGCCTTCTCTGGACTTGCTCCAACCAGTCTATATCCTTCTTATGTTGGGGGCTCCAGGGCTGGATGCAGAACTGCAGGTGGGGTCTCACAAGAGAAGAGTAGAGGGGCAGAATCACCTCCCTCGACCTGCTGGCCACGCTTCTCTGGATACAGCCCAGGATACGGTTGGCTTTCTGGGCTGCCAGTGCACACTGCCGGCTCATGTTCAGCTTTTCATCCACCAGTACCCCCAAGTTGTCCTCCTCAGGGCTGCTCCCAATCCATTCTCCACCCAGCCTGTGCTTGTGCTTGGGATTGCCCCAACCCAGGTGCAGGGCCTTGCACTTGGCCTTGTTGAACTCCATGAGGTTGGCAGTGGCCCACCTCTCCAGCCTGTCCAGGTCCCACTGGATGGGATCCCTTCCCTTGTTAGGGAGCAGGGAAACAGATGTATAGTTGTAGCTACATACCCTTACATCCACCTGTTTTTGTTTGATGAATTAGTCTTCCAAACATAGCACTTACTAGTTTTCAGGTTTCTAAATTATTTGCAGTGTTGCTGGGCTTTGCTAGATTAAAGCCATTTAAATTAATAAATCTGGAGAATCATAGTGGTGAATCACACTCATTATCTTTCCACTCTCATTATATTTCTTCATGTTTGGGAAAGCTGTGTCAATATAGGCATGATATAAAACATTACACATGGTATGCTTTTTACAAGCAGCTTTCCTTAACAAGATATAACATACCATCTCTGAGTAATGTAATTGAACATATTAAGAGTTAAAATAAGCATAGCAGTCGTCTTCTAGATTCAGGATATTCCATCATATTTTAATGCCAGTGAGTTGTGGATTAAAGAATCTAATTATTCACTAATGAGCAGTAATGGTACATATAAACTAAGGGTCACTATCCTATTACAGGCACCTGATGGTTCACTGATAAGCATTTGGTCATTAGATTGACCATAAAATATAGTCAATAATTGAGGTTACTCATGGAGCAGACACCTTATCAGCTTTAGGCATGGTGGGACAGCTTGTCAGTACTCTGTACTGATTGTTCTGTGACTGAGCATATGATTAGGGTATTGAAGCAGTCTATATCTAATGAAACTGCAGGGAAGGCATAGCAATATTAGCACAACCACTAAATGACTAATGTGTTTTTGTTCCAAGCCTCAGACGCTTCAATTAGTTCCAATAAACTCTGATCTAGTGTAGCGGTAGGCAGAGAATTCAGATATTTTGTGTACAAGCTTTCATTACACTAGTCAAAATTTGTAACATTTCAGGGACAGATGAAATCTGTGTGGCTTTTAATGAAAACCAATGGAAATAATAAAGGCTGTCATTACCATTTTAACTTCCTTTTTTCTTTTTTTTTTTTTTCATTTTTTAGATTTGGAATAATTTCTGAGACAATGCCTAGTGCCTGATTTAAAAGATGAAGCTGACAGCTGCAAATTAGATGTCTACATATTCTGCTTGAAGGTCCATTCATGCAGTTCATGTAGGCTTGTGTGTATACATCTAAACTTAGGATGTATTCCGTAGCATTTTATGCCATATGGAGCATTAATCAAATAATCTAGCTCTTGAAGGCTTTTTTGAGATATTGTTTTTACTGCGCTTTACACTGTTGCTGAGAAAATAACCTCGGAACCTATTCTTTTGTGATTTTTTTTTTCCATGAGGATGCCTTAAGTTTCATAAATGATTTAATATGTTGAAGGATGCAAAATGCCTTTTGTCTTTCTGAACTGCTGTTCAGGCTTCTGTGATGCGACCTTAGAAAGTAACCATAGAAACATCTTAAAAGCATCAACCAAAAATCAGTAGTTCAGTTTGACAGTGATGCAAATTCTGTGAAAGAAGATTATGATGTATTAGGAACACTTGAGGCATATATTACTGCTAACCTGTTAAACCTGATTATTCCATGACTATCTGTACTTTCAGAATTTAATGCCGGGGAAAAAAACACAAAATAAAAATGAAACATGAATTTTTTTTTAAGTTGCCATGTTTAAGATATTCCTAGCTAAATCACTTCAGCCTGTCATTCTCTGTCCTGTTAAAAGCAAGAATTATATTTCTGCTAAGCTCATAATGTAGTTCACCAGTCCTCTCTAATAGCTGTAAACTTTTGCCCTGTACCCTGCTGGGATGCACTGGTATCCTGGCTTTGTGCAGAGCTGGCACAATTTAAATCTCTTTGACAGATAAAGTGTATAACTGGGTTATGAATAAGTCGTAGTTCACCAAAAGGTGAAGAAAACATGTGACTCATTGGATCCTGAGTTAGACCCTTTTGCGCTGACCCGTGGTAGTTAAGCTAGTCTGTGAGGTTGCAACAGAAGCACTTGCTATAGTTACAGGTCAAGGGAAGAAGCAGAGTCACTTACTAAAGCTTCCTCATTAAGCATAACCCACACCCAAGAAATCCTCTGTTGAGGTGATGTAGGAAAATTAAATTTAAATTAATTACCTAGGAAAGTGTGGGACCAGCTCTTCCCAATTAAGACTGCCTTGCTGTGACAGATACATCCAGAACCCAGGCATGGTTTATCCCTACTTCACAGTGTCATAGCAGTATCACAGGAGCTGTGGGGAACCCTTCAGAGACACGATGGCTCGCTGGCATTAACCCAGCTCTACAGCCACTTGGTGCAGCAACTCTTCTACGTTAAATGCCAAGCAATGCTCCACTTGCGCCATTTGTTCACAGTTGGAAGCTAGTCAGGAAGGGTGGCTGAGCAATCTGCACCTTGATGGAGAGCTACAGATGTGCAGGTGAAGTTGAGCATCCAGCTGTTTTGTGAGGAGCTGAAATGATCCTTTTCCCCTTAATGAATCCTTCCTCTGGGGAGCAGCCTGGTCCCTGCAGTGTCCTCCCTGCTGCATGGGACTGGGGAGGGGGATGCCTTCCTAGCCCCCTTTTCCCTCTCTTCATGGAGCCAGGAAGAGCAGGAAAGCCCTCCTGCAGTTGTGCAAATGGAGACAGAGCGGGTGCCATGGAAGGGCTTGCCTCGTCTTGCTGTTGCCTTGCCATAGCTGCTGGAATGTGGTTGCTAGCTGTCTCAGGAGAGTAAACATGACCCGCACGCAGCACGGTGCTATGTGTGGACAGGAGACAGGGCCGGGTGTGCAGCATTGTGCAGTATCTTGTATCATCTTAGGGCAGCTTAAGCTTTCCTAGTTGCTGTGGCAGCATAATACTGCCTGTAATTAAGAACAAACAAAGCAGTGTAGGCTTTAGGTACACCCCATTTCATGTTAGCCCATTAAGGAGGATAAATTAGAAGATAAGCCTGAATTTAGTAGGCTTTGTTCTTTGTAACAGAAATGACTCTCAGGACAGCATGTTTAAGAGCAGAACATCATTACTGGTATCATTGCTAATGCTGCATCATACATTTACACAGCGCTTTATCAGCACATGGTAAGCCAGGCTCCCTGCTAAGAAGAGCTCATCCGTGATGACTGTGAGACTGATGGGCAAACAGAGATGAGACACACAGATGTAGTTCAGCAAAGGGAGGAGGTAAAAAATTTGGCGTAACTGAGAGGAGGGGCAAGGTAGAGTTTTGTACATGGGCATTGCTGATAGAACATTGCTGAAAGCATGAAAATCATCCTAAAGGCCAATAGATGTGTGATCAGAACATGGCTATTTGATTAGAGGGCGGAGGCACTGAATGACCAGTCATGTGAAGAGCCCTTGGTGAGGATTTGAGAGCGCCTCATAGGGAATAAAGTGTGGGTGGTGGTGACCCGATGAAGCAGCATTGGGTATCTAGGAGTCATTGCTTTGGAAGATGAAGCTCACCTGTATGGAGGGTTAGGGGTCATGGTATGAACTAAGGAGAGATTGTGCCAGGCATCAGTGTCAGGGCGATGTTTGGAAGGAGAGGCCTCACCTGGATAGCATGGGCCACGGGTTGTGTGGGAGCGGGTTGGGCTCTGCTGGAGGTGGCAGGATGAAGAGAGGACGGAGCCTGGTGCCAGCCAGATTGGCAGGAAATGTGAAAAGGAGGAGACAGTGAAAGAGGGCAAAAAACGGATCTAGTGATGTACGGACTTCATGCTGAAGTTGGGAGTTCGGAGGTGATGTTCTACATCTTTAGCTTCCTAGCAAAAGCAGAATTGGGGCATGAAAAACCACTTTCAGTGTTTTCTGCTGACCACTTTTTACAATAAAAGATACTTATTGTAAGAGGCTGCCACTGCGGAGGACTGGTTTTGTCAGCCCTGAGTGCCTTGATGGCTGATAATATGGCAGGTTCTGGAGTACCAGAGGCAGCCCCCCAGGAGATGTGGCGACTTTTTCAGCTGGTCGAGGTAGTCCAGTGCAGACTGCTGCTGCAGCAGCTGGGCCCTGGGTAAGCTCTGTATTCTGAGACACTCGTGATGCCCAGGAGGAAGAGCAAAGCAATTTAAAACAGATGTGCTCACACATATGTCAGAGGAGAGAATCTCTACCTTCAGAGCCACCCAAGGTTCAGTTTATTTGTGGGGTAAACGGTGGTTGTTGGAAGGGATTTTAAATGAAGGAAGCCTGAAGTATGTGCAGATGTTCCTTCTTACTTTGTCTCTCTCTCTGATCTTCTGCTTTCCTGACTTTAATATTTTCTCTCTTAAGCGTTTTTCATATGATCCTTTCTATAATTTCTTGTTCAATGGTAGCTGAATGCACCTGGTTATTCTGTTTTCTTGAATATATGAAATCTCACTGTTGTCTAGCTACCAGAGTCTCTTTTCCCCTTCAGCTTCTTCCCTTCTTTCTGCCCTGCCTAGCTTATCAAGAGGAGCAGTTCTCCCACCTCCCCCCTAGCCCAGCCCTCCCAGTCTGCCTGCTTTTTTGGTTCCTGGACTTCTGAACACCAGTGCTTGCTCTGACTCCGTTATTTGGGGCTCCTCAGCTCGGCGGCAGCTGCGCTGGTGGTTTTGCTGCAGTGGGAAACGGAGCATTCCATAGGTAAAATGATAACGGTGACTTTCCTGTGGGGATGTAATTTGACAGTTTGCACCTGTTTGGCAACTTTATTAGTGACTTTCAGACTCTTCCAATAATGTATTTAACTATTTTAATACTTCGTTAAGACAGACAGACTTAGCAGGCAGAATAGTAAAACCTGATAATTGAATATTTAGTTCTCATGGCTGACTTGCAATCACTAACAGTTTACTGCGTGCAAGATGTGGTTTTACTGGACAGACGGACTTTCAAGTGACACTCTCTCTGTTCTGTGCTAGACTGCTTTGCTTGCTTGTGGCAAAATAGGACCCCCCATATTATCATTTATAGCAAAAAGGAAATGTCAAGCCAAAATGTCAAGCATCAGCACTGTACCTGCAGTGCTTGATCAACTGCAGGATTACTCTGAAGGTACTTTAGAATCCCCTGTGAAACAGTAGTGAATTTTGGCTTTCTAAAACTTCCCTCATCCTTCCTGCTGCAGGATGGAAGATGTTTCTTTTGGCAGGGTAATTCAGAGAGCTTAGCCAGTACCTCACTCAGCATCAGTTAGTGCTGCCTTGCTGGTCATCAGAGTGATGCTCTTGGGGTTGCTTTCTGCTTTGTTGGGCTTTTCGTGTCTTCAGTGGTGGGCTCACTTGCTAAGAAGCTCTGCCCTATGGATTTTTTACTGGGAGGAAGTGACTCGGAGGATGTTAACTGGCATAAAACAAATCTAATTTAAATGTTATTAGTGAAGCTCGTTGGAGTCCAGGGCAAGCTTCAGAATATTTTCTGAAATGTGTCTCGAGCAGGTTGTCAGGAGTTGCTTATTTCTGATGAAATGTGAAATTATCATCTTTGGGTCAGAAATAGTCAAATCTCTTAGTCTGCAGCGGTGGAAGAATATGCATCTCACATTTTCCTGCTAAAA
Source organism: Eurypyga helias (assembly GCF_000690775.1). Classification (NCBI taxonomy): domain Eukaryota; kingdom Metazoa; phylum Chordata; class Aves; order Eurypygiformes; family Eurypygidae; genus Eurypyga; species Eurypyga helias. The sequence goes on from NW_010259664.1 coordinate 14,366, forward strand.
GTGCTATTTTAAATGGTGCTGCAATTTCAGCCTATTATACCTCTGAGAAGTATCGTTTCAGAACTGATGTCAGTTGAATAAATCACAGAAATGTGGGCTTTAAGAAGCCCATGTGTCCCTCCTCTGTTTAAAAATACTCATTGTGTGGACATATGACTTCTGTACTTGGGTGATTTCCACTGCATCATTTAATGCTGTCAGTGACCATTTAACTCGCTAACAGTAGGAATAAGTAAGTGCCCCCCTGAGAAGTTATTTGCTTGGCAGTATAGGTGTCAAGCCTTTGACTAAGCATCTGAAATAAAACCCAGCTGAAGCAGGAATGGCTGTGGATTTTCTAGATGTGCACTAAAATATGGGCTGAGGGAGCTGGAGGTGATGAGAAAGGTATGTCTATGGGGATGGTATGTTGGGGCAGAGGACAGTAACCTGAAAACATAACCCACCCCAGAGCTTTTATCGTAAAGGAGGCTTTACAGTCACAGATGCTAACTTGTATTGAGGCTGCTGTATGTGATCAGGAATGTGAAAATACTGAATTTCTCTTTCATTCAGTCCCTCTTTCCTGTCTGGTATTTGCCTGAATTGCTTCAGATGAACCCCTTGTTAGCAGTGGCCTCTAATTTCTCTCATCCTTTCCACTTGCATATCATAGAAAGTGCCTTTTTCTTTCCTGGAGCAGCATGAATGAGCAGAATGCTTTTGCTTTTCATACCAGATTGTTTTTGATGAATAGCATGGAGTGTAATATCCTTTGTAACAGAAATAATTTATTGCCTGGTAAGTCATTTTGGCACTGGCTTCTTTCTGTATACCAGGAACTGATATTGCAGCACAAAATTTTAAGTGATCTATTTAAGCAGTTAATTTAATAATGAAGGGCTACTTAACACCATTGTTTCTGTTTTATTACTTTGTAGTTTTAAAAATGTCTTTATTACTTTTTCTTGAAAGAATACAAATGAATTTTATTTTCCTCAACCTGACTGGTTCATGAGTCTGTCTTGCTGGCAAATAAGTCCAACTTTTTTTTTGCCTGCAGAGTGTGCTTAGATTGATGTGGTTCTGCCTGCTTTAGCTCAGTTAGTTCATGAAACAGAGCGAGGAAATATTGCTGGCATTCAGGTAGCTGTATTTTCAATACGTAGCTATCTATGCAGTGTGCAGCCCAGGAACTGACATATTTCTATATTAGGTGTTGACAGTCTTGCTTACATAAAGATTAACCTACACAGGTTTTCAGCAGTTTGTCATATGGTACAATTGTAAACAGCAAGTATGGAAGTACAGCAATATGTTCATCTGCTGTTGCTTTGTTTAACGTCATTAGTGAGCAGAGCTGGAAATGGTATGTGGCAGGCTGCGGTGACTAGCTGCTATTCTGGTATATGTATAGACATATATGTGTATATATATGTATATTTATTTATATCTATATATCTATATCTATAAAGTCAGTTCCTGAACCCTGGTCCTGGCTGCTGAAGCAACATTCTTTGGCCAGAAAAGGGTCAGATCTGCTAGTTGAGGAGAATATAGAGCTGACATCACTCATGACAGTTTTGTAGCAGCAACCTCAGAAACTGCTGGTTTGGGAGAGCGGAAAAGGTGGTTGGGGTGTTAACAGTCGGTGCTCATGAGATCTGCTCTTCTGTATTTCTTAAACCTGGGGACAAATTACGAAGAGCAGTGAAAATTCCTTATGCAAATAGCTTGAATGCTTAAAAATGGACTTGTTTGGTTGCTTCTGTTTAAATAATAATGTGTAGCTGAGAGGAGGGATCAGCTGTTGGGTCTGTACAGCATGAGGAAGCTCTTCTGATGTCAGGGGTAGCCTGCAGGTTTGCTTTAACCTGTTATATTCCAGAAGTCTGGTCAGGTTTATCCCAAATGGCTTTGCCTGGTCTTTCTGTGTGGTGCCTGAATTCATGTGAATCTTGACTATTGCTCGCTGATGCATGAAGCTTAAATTCTGTACTTTATAAGGATCTGAACAGAGCAGAGGTAAAGCAACAAAGATGGCCAGAAATCAAGGAAACTTGGCCTGTGAGGAAAGATTGGAAGGACTTTTTCATTTCTAAAAGATTAGTCAGAGGAGTTTGTGCTGGGGAGGTGGGGGAAAACAAGGACACAAATTCCAGCAAGGCAGACTTAGTAGAGACATGAGGTGTGAATTTTCTAACAGTAAGAACAGTTAAAAACTGGAACTGATCACCTTGGGAGGCGGTGGACTTGTTTTCACTGAAAGTTTCTAAGAACAAGATGGACAAATACGTATTGGGAATATATTAGGTAAAGTTCATCCTACTGTGGAGCATTGGAAATTGTAGATAAATTCTTAAAATCCTTTCTGGACCCATCGTCTCTGATCAACTGTGAGCAGTTGATCCTAATATGTTAACACAGCTGATTTTTATTTCTGCCTTGCTGATTTTAGTAAGAGATGATAAGAGAAAATTAAGGGGTCACTCAAAGTGAGAGGCTGAAATTCAAGCCTGAATTGCAAGGTTACGCTATATGCAGGAGGCAAGGCATGAACTTAATCTCATACTGGAGGTTCTTTTATAATGTTGGTTTGATAATATCCCCACAATATTAGATGTGGTTTGACATTTTGGAATGTTTCAGAATAATGGTTTTCTATTGAAAACTTTATTACCATCACCCATTATAAAAATGACATTGTTTGAGGCTGTGCATTGTGATCCAGATGAACTAATTTATTGAGGAAGTTGAACCACTGAAATAAGGTACATTATTTGTTTGTTCTTCCTGGCATTGCTTCTTGACAGCATTGCTGGGACAGCTAAGCAAACAAAGGTTTGGTGCTGTACTTTTAAAGGTACTAATGTGAGAAAAGCCATTATATCCTCCTGAAGCTGTATATGCATCACAGGAACCTAGTAAGTTTGTTCTAGGGGGAAGAACAAATCATAACCTCAAAATTTAATGTGTACTTGATAAGTGACTCCTTGTACAAAATTTTCTGTAGGAATACAGATGGTGTCTGTCCTTCCCAAACCTTCAGGACGGATTTAGACATTCCCATTTTTCTGTTTAAAAATGGCTCCTTCTAAACCAGATTTTATTTTCTAAATTGAATGCCATTAGTGGAAATGGATACCTTGTTTATTTTTAAGTTTGCTTGGGGTTTTGGGTAACAACTGCACTGTTTTATTGTGCTACCTTTCTAATTTTAGAACCACAAATCAAACAGTAATAGCGATAATAAAAGTAATAATGCCAACCAAGTTTATTCTGTGAGTTGCGGAAGGCTTGGGACAGAGTGCAGGAGGGTGTATTGTAGGACATCCGTCTATTTCTTGTCTATATTGACAGGTAATTAAGGAAACAATAACTGGAACTGCAGATACAATGACAGACCGTGACTTTCCCACTGCTTCCTTTGGAGCTGGTTTGCAGTGGGAAAGGCTTGGGATATTGGTTGTGTAGCAGAGGAGTGATCTCTTGTTGGGGTGGGAACAGGGAGAGTTTGGAAAACTAGATGGATTCCCAGTGTAAACCTGTGTCCAGAATTTTGCAAGCTTTGCGGAGTGTTCAGGATTAGGATGAAAAATTGCTCCTGTGATGGCTGTCAAGGTCAAACCAAAACTCTCGAGTAAGTGTACTCTTGAGTAAATGCCGAAGTTCAGGATATTTAAGGCTTGGACTGTACAATTCTTTGGCCTTGACCCTCTCCGTGAAGGCCTTAAGCATTCTCACAGCAAGAATAATGACAGTGATATCTGAAAGATAAGGCTGGCTAATAACACTAAAACTGTTAATATGCAGTGAGTCATGCTGAAATGAATGTGCAGAAGTTTTCCTTTATTATTTTTGTCAGTGGAGCTTAATGCGAATCAGGATTCCCAGTTCTATTTCTGACTTGTGGTTTGTCTGTAAACTCACTGTGTCAATTAAATCCTCTGTATCTCTCAGTTGGCCCGTTTCTAGTATGCGTCCCAGTGTATGTTTCACATCACTCTTCCTTCTGAAGCTTAATAAACTCCACAAAGTGTTAATCAAAAAATTTCTAATTGTGCATAGTTATAAAAGTTTCAAATCTAGTTTTCTTTTTCATGGAGAAATGATGCACAGAAGGAACACTGTTCTTTAGGGATTTAAATTATGCCATTTACTTTCAGAGCTGTAATGTGCAGAACATGTGCAGTGAGTGCAAGCTGGAAGCAGCTCGCAGTACATCAGAATATCTGAAATGTCAGGTTAACCACATAGGCAGAATTTAAAATAAAAAATGATATGGTTCTTTTAATGGGCAGGCTTTGTAGCTAGTGTTGTTGTGGAGTCTTATTCCCTAGGTGCTGAGCATTATGTCATTGATCTGGCCACGCTTTTACTCACTGGTCTCATCCATGCATAGCAGAAAACCTAGTAATCTGTAAATTGTGTGTGGGAAAGAGCAGGTTAGAGACTATCCCTTGTCATTTGATATTTGAGTGCTCCTGCTTGTGCCGTATATTAGTTTTATTTTCTCCTGTGACACCTAGCTATGAGAAAAGAACTCTCCAGAGCATCCTAAAAGACGTCTTCTATTAAAGATGGAAAGAGTTAAACAAAATGCAGACAGTAGATCTCACAGCCAGAAGTAAAAATAATATACAATGGTGTCTCATGCTTTAATTGGAAAAGAGGCATAAGCGTGCGGAGCTGAGTTTCCCTTGCAAGAATGTTTGTAGAAGAGTGCTTGGTGGAGGTTGAATGGGAAAAAGTGAAGGTAGGTAGGAAGCATACACCTGTGTAAAATCTGTGACAAAATGCTTCGAAAATGCCCAGAAAAACACATGACTGTAACACTTCTGTTTTGCATAGTATTCCCTACAGGTCATAATTTGCCCTGTGAGGAAACAGAAGTTGGTATTGGAGAAGGTCAGACAGCCCACTGGTGCTGAAGATGTATGTGGAGCCTCCCGTGGAAGATTAAATTTGAGGAAAAGAAGCAAATCAAGAAAGAGGCATAGCACTTAATAAGGCTTCTGCAGAAAGTGATCCGATATAAGTTCAACTTCAGTCTCTCTGGTGCTAGGCAAAAAGGGCCCAGTTTATGGCAGCTTAGCCTTCTCTGTCTTCATGGGATAAAGTCCCACCAAGGAAAAGAATGCTGGAGCAAAAAAGGACTGGAAACTCAAGTGTAAATTCAGTAATGGATTGTTGGATAAGGAGGGAAGAAAACCCATCACTCTGGCTCCCTGCGAATAAACACTCTTGTGAATTTTACTGATGTAAGAAATTTTGTGAAGTTGGATTTTGGACCCGTGTCCAAACCAGCTTGACCTATATTTTGGCCTAATGAGTACTTGGCTGGGATGCCACAAAGTATATTGCTGGTGTTGCAATAAGTGCATAAGGATTGATGAGTCCTTGTGTGGTGCTCTTTGCCTGGGCCAGTCCAGGAGCCCAAGCAAAGCTTGTGAAGGCTGCTGCACAGCTGACTTTTGTAGTAGTTAAAGAACTGACTGTGCTTTTTGTAGCTAAGGATGACAATTACTTAAATTCATATTCAGATTCTACAGTTTGATAGTAATGTTTCATTTTGCCTGAATTGCTCTATTCTTTCCATTAGACTCTTAACTTTTCCCCTTTAGGAAAAAAAACCCACAACAAAAACCAACAAACTCAACTAACTGTTTGATACTGCTGGTACAAGATGTCTGTGATGTTCCAACTCCAGAAACAACCTCATTTTAATATCGAGCAAAGTAATTCTTGCATTCAAACACAGAGAGGTTGTAATTAAGCTTTGTGCACTGCTACCTGAGAAAATTTGCTTTTTAAATGTGAACCACATACATCATTATTAGTGCAGTTGGCCTGCTGCCCATCAAAGCACTGATTATTTTCTACAACAGCTACTCCAGTTCCTCTGTTTTTTCAGTTTCCTGTTATCTTGCATGGACATCAGCAGTCCCTTTGCCAAATTTCTTAGTAAAATAGTAGCACTCCAGACTCATAGGAAGAGGATTTATCTGCACTATAGCAGTTAATTACTTTAGCTAGCATATGGCACTGTCCTTTGAACAGTGGAGATGCAGAAAGTGTGTGAATACTGTTGAAAGTGAATCACTTTAAAAGTTGCTGTCTTAGTGGGGAAGTTATGACTACTTGTAATGGATTTTGTGTCTTCGATCTGCTTTTTGAAATGGTCCAAAACACTGTTACTGAGCTAATTTAAGAGATGCTATATTTTAAAAAGGCTGACTTCTCTGTTAGCTTGTTTATGTATTTTGCTTAGCTTGGCCTTTTGGGGTGCATTTATTCATTAAGTTGTTAGCGCTTAGTTAGGTGCTTGAATACACTATCCCTGAGTAAACTCATCCTTTCTATCGCATTCTCTTTCACATGTGTTTCCCAGAGGAGCTTCTTCAGCCAGAACTGTTGAAAGAGTAATTATTTCATCAGGTTTTAATGTATATCTTGATTGCTCTTCGAAGACAATCTCTTGAGGAGTTTTTATCATTTCAACGAGAGATCATAGCATGTAAACAAGGAAATAAACATTATCTTTCATATTAATCAACAAGATGATTAAATAATAACCACAGTTGTTAATTGGTACTTGGAGATAGAGGGTAATGACTGTCTTGAGTTCAACAATGAGAGTACCGACAGGTAGAGACTCTGTACTGCATATAATTTCAGAGGTATTATGGTTTTAATGTGCAGCTGCAACCATAGTGCTGTTTGCCTAGTGTCCTGTTTCAGGCATATGCTTTCATAGTGAATGAGGTATTAGCAAGGGGATTTGAGATTTAGGCAGTTAAATCAGTTCTCATTGCAACCAAAAACTTGAGGTTCTCTATAAATCCAGGCTTGCAGTGCTTTGCTTCACTGTGGGATGAGGTTCCTGCTGGTTTCAGGATGCAGCAGGAGTCAAAAGCTGCTTCTTTCCTGAGGCAGAAGTCCAACTTGTCCTTCACAAGACAGTGACTTCTGTCCCTCTCTGAGTTTGGAACTAGAGCCTCATTTTTCATCACCAGAGTCTGTGTTGAGGGAGAAGGAAGCACATAGGGTGCCTGCATCTCCTGAGTAAAAAGGTCCAGGAGTTTAACACAGAAGTTTGGGAACATAGAGCATCCGCCTGGATATTTTGTACATCTGTATTGAGTCCTGCTCCTCGTACTGGCTGGCTGTCTAGTTCCTTTACAGTGCAAGCATGGACCAGAATAGTGCTTTGTCCTCAGAAGACTTATTGGCATCAGTAGCATGGTCTCAGGTTGCCGACAGATGCTGACAGTATAACGCTTTGCATTTTTGTTGGCTTAACAGTCATTCAAAGTAATGTTAAAAGGTAGCAGGTTGGGTGCTTTTACAATGTGTATTTGAGGGTGGGCGTCTACTGACACTCTCGGGGACAGATCACACACATCTTATTCAGGTAGCAAAGCTCTCCTTGGCTTTGACAGAACTCAGATGTCACTCTCACTACCACTCCCAGTTGTCCAGCATGTGCTCACTAACACATAAATTTGTTCTACTTAACTAACATTTTTCCCATGTCATTTTTTTATGTAGATTTGAGTTTCTGTTTTTGTTTCTTGCTATACTGTTTGGTGTTGCTGATGGCGAATAGCAGAAAAATTTATTATGTTCCTATTATTCACAAGGAAGAATGTTACAATTTTAATTGTATGTTTAATTTTTCCTTCTTCATCTTTTATGTTTTGAAATTCTGCATTTCAAAGCAGGATCATTTATCATTCAGAACATTAAAGCCTGTCTGTTTAATAGCTTTCCCTTTAATGTGAAAGAATGGAATTGAGAAGGAAAAACCAATCTGTCTTGAAGGAAATTCTCTGTTATCTAAGGATTTTCGGAGCAGCCAACAAGACAGAATCTTGAGCTCAGCTGACTTGGAGTGTTATTCTCTGCCTTCAGTAACTTGTAAAGTACAAAGAACCACTTTCATAATGTTATCACCAGCAAAGTCCATCTGGTCCTGCCAGTGACAAGGGGATTATTTCAGCTTTTTATTACGTCAGTGAGATTTTAGCATTTTAGGATTCAGCTGTCAAGCTGTTGGGGGAAAGAGGGGAAAACTAGATTATAATTGAAACTCTGTTGGGGCAGAAATTAACTGAATATTTCGCCAGTAATTTTTCTACCCACATTTCCTTCTATTAGTCCCCTGATGGTTTGTCCTTATGAAATTAGATTAGAATGCAATGACTTGATTTGTTAAGTAGGCAGTGATGGCAATGAGCATCTGTTTGTCTGGTCCAGAGTCCCATTAACACCTAGTAACATTGTCCTTTCTTGCTATTACTTTTATACAGAGCAGCACAGAAGCTTAACCTGTCTTCGAAGAGAAAGAAATGCCATCCGCCCCTGCCACACACACACGACTTCTCTATTTATGCTACTAACTTTAGTGGCATCCTGCAGCTCTGTCCTCCCCCAGCACCACCATGCCTTCTGAGAGCTGTGTCCAAAATCAAGGACAACCCTGGCATTGGAAAGGTAACTTTGGATTTTGATTTTTTAAAAAATAGTTTTCTAGATGAATTTCAACGGGGCTGGAAGCTCTGTTTCAGTCTAGAACAGAGTTGGATAGGCTCAAGGGAAGGGTCTTGGGGTAGAGAGAGAGCCACAATTGTTTGAATGTGCCTGAGAGCTGTAATTACCTGTTGACTTTGGAAAGGGTTGGCAGCCTCAGAGCCAGTTCAGTACTAGAGTGTTGGCTTCCTTGAAGCCAGTTAACATCACTAACAACAGCATTGGCAAAGCTTGTTTTGTCTTTCCCTCTATTAAACCAAGAAACAAATTTTCCTTTGGCATCATTGCTCCAAACCTAATGCACACACAGGCTTCAGCTTTGGCAGAAGTAGTCTCTGCAGTGCCAGCAAGGCTCAGCCACTGGTGGTTGTGCTGTCTGTCTGTCTGCTTGAGGTTAAGCAGATATGTTGAGGGGGCTTTGTTTCCCTCTGCTTCACATGTCATTGTAAATCAGGGGTATGGAAGTGTAGTAGCAGCAGAGAAATAGATGTCTCTCCAATTTAGGTAATACAGCACCTTTCAAACTGTAAAATTTGTGCTAATTTTATTTAAAATTAATTAAAATACAGCCCATTTATTTAGAGCTTTGTTAATGTTTATAACTGTTTGATCAACCACACAGCAGAGTCTGAATACTTATTTACATAGGTTACAAGAGATTAGGGATTGAAGATAGATTTTAAGTGTGTAATGTGCGCAGGAGACCTAAAATATGCACCTTGAGTAACCGTACCAGTCAGCATTAACATAAAGAGATTATCAGCCTAAATACCTATAGCTGACACTGTTGCTTACAGAGAATACTTTGTATTTCTTAAGTCAGTGAGTTTGTGCTAAACGGAAAATGAAGTAATTGACGCTATTTAAGCAGGTGGAAACTCATAGATGAAAACATAATTTCTTCTCCTGTTTTTCCAATCTGTTAGAAAAGCGGATGTAGTATTAAACTGTGGAATACAGCAAATGTGGCATAGTAATTTAGAGATTCCCAGGTGGAGGAGGGGAACACCCCTTCTATGTGTGTGTTTTAGCAGAGCCCATTTATTGTGCCTGTGTCTTCTCCTTGAGGCTTAGCACTTGGCCATGGCATCAGGAATAACAGGAAGTGCATTTCTGAGGCTCTTTGCCTTAGGAAGACCTTTAAAGCATGTGTGTATCTCCTTGAGCCTACAGCTCAATAAAATTGTCTTTGCACCTTGCTGCACTTGTGTAGCCAAGTGGCTTCAGCCTTTTTCCTACTCTTTGAGGGTGGCCAGTGGAGCTTACCAGCATGACTTGTGCCTTGTGAAAAGCTCTGGTTTATCTGGTGTCTTCAAACAGATCAACAAAGTCTAATAAAGGTCAAGTGCATGATCCCAGATGGCAGGAAATTTTATGCCCTGGGTCATGGAGTCTACATACTTTCTTCATTAGTAGCACAGCAGAGGGTTTTCAAAAGGAAGAGCTCTACCAGAATGCCAAAGGCCATGGCAAGACCTGGAGCAGCTCTGCTGCTCAGCTGCGCGATTTTCCGCCAGCATGGGATATATACGTATCCCATGCTGGCAATGTGGGTGGTATTTCTCCCCTCTCTGGCACACTACACCAAGAATTTCCAGACTTTATGGGTCAACAAGCTGATGTTGACCCTCAATGTCTTTGTTCTTTAGCTCTCAGCTGAAAACATTATTGAAGATACTGTTTGTTTGGGCCCCGGCTTCCAGCTGTGTCCTTCTCAGCACATACTTTTTGACCACAATTTGGAAGAATTCTGTGCTGTGCAGGAGAGGATAAGAGTTCTTCGCTAATTGAATCAGCCCTTTAGTTCTTGAGTTAAGAACTAGATCATCCAGTGGTGATAGGGTGTGGTAGTTACTAGTTTTAATGCTCCTCAAAAAATAAACTAGGCATCTTCTCTGATCCACAGTTTAAAATCTGCAACGCCTATTAAATGTCTCTCTTAACACATGCTTTTTTAGAACTTTAAATTACAGTGTTTTCCCATAGATAAAAACCTGTAGCAATGTAGCTTTTTGTAAAAATTATGAGTCAGCACAAATGAAATCTCATGTATCCTAATTTTTAGAACTTGTGGTCAAAGGGTAAGTGTCAGTCCCATATAGGTGTTCTTCTAGTATGAAACACTAATAGTTTCACCTTCTGTAAGCAATGCCAAGAAGCTTTTGGTATCATTTAGCCCCCTGTGCAGCAACATTCTCCATTATAATTTCCTCTTCACCAGCTTCTGCTTATCAAGATTTAGTCGGCTGGTATCTCGCTATGAGGAGATGGGAATAAGGCAATTACCTGTCTTTCTCACTGCTTTGAGCATTCTGGCAACTGAGAGAAGAACCAGCAAATGCTGGCAGATGTGCTGTGGTCCTCTGTTAACTTCAGATCCTCTTCCAACAGTTTTTTACTTTACACTCCTCCTGGTTATCTTTTTTGGTGGCTTATTCTTGCAGCCTGTCCAATAGTAAATACAAGATACTCATAGGGGGCAGAATCAGTGATGGATTCTGGTATCACTTTTTCCGACCACAGCATCTGTGGTTGGTGCTCTCCCTGGTTTGTATGATCGTTTCCAGGTCAGCAGTGTCCCTCGTCCTATTATTACTGTGTGATTACAGTGGGTTAAGCAGCTCATAGGGCAGCCTTTTTCTCCTCACCTCCTGGCTTGCTGCTGTTTTCTCTTTTATGGTTAGTTATGATGTGGAGGATGGGTTCCTGGCTTGTTTCTGGTATACAGGTAAGAATGTAGCAGTGCTGACCAGCTGCCTAATTCCCACTTTACCAAGCTGAGAATGACCCACTGAGGACCATCCTTACTCTCCTCAAGGGGGATATTTCTCTGAGCACAGATAGCTTGACAAGTTTTAATTGCCTTCTTGTCAAATGGTTTCTTTCAGAGCAGGACAGGATTCCAGAGACATGCCTTTTCTTACTGTGAAAAGGCTGAAGAGATAAATTGAAGGAGAAGAGTGTAAGTTATGTGAGAATGAAAAATAGAGTGACAAACTGGAAACCCATGAAGTGACCAAGATACTTCAATGGGACCAATGTGTCTCCCTTTATGAAAAGCTGAAGTGGTGAATATGTCAGCTGTGTGGGAATACCATTTATATTATGAGAGAACTAGTGAGTAAGGCCTGAATCCTACAACTAATAATTATCTGTAATGACAATCTAGGTAGTCCCGTTGCTTTTGTAAATCCACTGAAAGCTTGAAGCATTTACACAAGCTGAAACATTTACAGTGACCAGTATGATTGGCTTTCTCTATTTCCTCTGCTATGGTAATTCTTACTGTTTTTCCCCCTCACTGATGCATAAGTTTTTCTTTTAGCTGCCATTCAACAAATTAAAAGCAACACAGGAACAGAATGTGGAAAATATGATGTCACTTTGGGGTCAGAAGGGAAAAAAAAGGAATCCATAGGGAATCTAGAAGTACAGTGTCATAAGGCTGACTTTCAGACCAAGCAATGAGGCAAAGTAGTTGGAACAATAATAAAGACAGAAATTAGCAGGGACTGATGTGATATAGTAGGGATCAGTTGATGGCACATTTACAGGTGGAACACATACATTAGCATTCCATGAAAAAGTCAGTGAGCATTTGAATAGGGTTGGTCTGGTTGATCTTTGGATTTTGAAAAAGATTCTGAGAAATGCCCTGACCTAGATTTCTTAAAACTCAAAGCTGTCATGTGTTCTCTAGAGATTTAGCAACTGGTGGGAAACAGGAGTGCAGATTTCACTCTGGAGCAAAACTATCATATGGAGGTCCATGCTCTTCAGTGTCTTCCTAAATGGTTTGGGTGAGGTTTTGAAGCTCCATATTCAGAGTAGCCAAAGCTAAATCTGACTGTGAAGACTTACAGAAAGATCTCTTGACACTGAAGTTACTGAGTGGATAAAAAAGCAGATGAACTTCAGTATTGATTAACACAAGGTAATCTACATAAGAAAAGGAGCTCTAACTATGCATACACGAACGATAAGCTCTAAGGAAATCAGGCATGACCATAACCCATTTTACCAGCCATCGTGGAAGCTACAGCATTAGGTTTATCATCAAGAGTCTGAGCTTCTAAAGAAATGCTTTATTGACTGTTCAGCGAGCAAGAGGATTAAGCCTCTTTTGTTTTAGGGCGTCTCTAACAGTATGTGATATAAATACCTGTTCCTCTTTAGGCTCATAATGCTTAAGTAACAGTCACACAGGGATTTTTTTTTTTTTTTCTTTACTGGCCTTCTTCCTTGAGGTAATACCTTTAAAGAAGTTTAATAGAGGATGGTAATAACTGAAGAAATGTAAATATTTCCCCTCCTTCCCCATGTATACATCTCTTAAGTTACCTTCTCAGACTGGAGCTCTTGCTGTGACTGAGCGGGGGAAGAGCTGTATCTGAAGACTCCAGCGTGCAGGAGCAGCAGCTCTGTGTGTGTTGCTGCTGGTACAGAGTTGGACCTCCCAGTAAGCCTAAATCTTTTTAAAAAAGACCCTACCAAACAAATCAACATCTGTACCTGGAATTTTCCTTCTTTGAGGCACACTTCCAAGCTGCCCTACCATGAATATTGTCTTTTCCTAAAGAAACTGCCTTTGGCCAAAGGACCAATTCAGTGGAGAGCTTCCCCATGCATTAAGTCATTTTCATGGGTTTCAAAGTTAAACAGGAGTACGAATTATTCTGAATTGGGGTAAAGGACAGTTGAATCTGAGGAACTGATGGAATTGAGCATAGGCAGCATCAGGACTATCTTTGGTGTTTCTGTGGTGACTAGAATTGGAATTAGTTAATCTGGTTGACGGGTCATGTCACTGGTTGTGGGATGTTGTCTTGAACTTGTGAGCTCAGTGGACATTGGGGAAGGGAAGAGGCTTGAATTCTTGCTTTTCATAAGATGTACGATTATAACAAAAGCAGTAACTGCATTGTCAGAACTGCTGGAGGAGGCAGGAATGTGGAAAGGTCCTGATGGTCAGTTCCTGCACTTTGACTCAGTTATTATTTGAGCCCGAGATCTAAATTTGTTCTTAGTCTGACATCATTACCTCCATGCATATCATAGAGTTCTGCTGTGGCAAAATTGCTGTATGGCTTTTTATGGTTGAATACATTTGTTGTTAGAGACTTACTACGGCAGAGAGCCTATATGTGGCTTTTGAAATTTCTATTTCTAACTTCTCATTATTTCAAGTGCTCTCTTGAAAGGTGGGAAATAAACGTCTTACTATTTCTTTCATATTTCATAAATACCAGTTTTTCCCCTCATAATAAATTCTGCAGGAGTGTGTGGACTTGTCCTGTGGTACAGATATTTTAGACTTTTGTTTAATTTTCTTTATTAAAGAGTGCAAAATGTTACACATTCTTACAGGCGTTTGCAGGGTTTAGCCATGTTCAGGAATACAAAGCAGGGAAAAGTTTAAAAAATTTTTTTTAAAATTTAGAACTGTAGGTCTATCTGGGACCAATTTTTTTTTTCCCATATAATCAACAGTAACCACACTCTTATGCCCGAAGGAAAATCCCAGTACCAATGCAAACTGGACACTGAAAGGAACTTTGGTCACTACTGATAAATGTTATGTAGTAAATTTGATACCTTTCTTTTGAATGTGCCAAAAACATCAGAGCCCAAACCATTTAGCTGAATCCTACTTAAAAGGCAATGATCCAGTACAGTATGATCCTTGTAACTGAATCATTTTTGTGGTCTCTCTGGGTGTTATTAAATTTAATGTCAGAATAGTAGGAAAGACGTCTGAAAGCCATTTAATATTGTCACAGGAAAGAAGTTAGATTACGCTCAATTTCTGACATTAATGTGCTACTTAAGATAATTTATCATATTGTGGTATTAAAAAAGACATCCTTTTTACAGTAGCTGCTGTGTAGCATTCTAATTTGCTATTTTTCTTTAGCATGGTAGGAAGCCTTTTTCATGCAAAATGTTTTTTCTGGGGTTCTATTCAGCTCATTCTTTATAATACTGCATCACTTACAACAGCAACTTTAAGTGCTTGTCTCTTCCAAGGATCCTGTCAATTTTTTATGTTAGAATGACAGAATCCTCCTATGTGAGACAACTGAAGTGGAGCATTAAAGAGAACCTGAATTGTCAGACATGTTTCTTAGACAGGTATATACATTCTAGTCTCCGTTTATGTGTTTTAGACATTTACTTTCATTTATGCTTTACCAGGCCATAGCTAAGGTACTGCTAATATGATTTACTGATCATGCAGGGTTTTCTTAAGTGTGCTGTATGTCCCATTCACTGGTTCTTACAATGGTTTGATGGCGGATAACAAATAGGTACTTAATTTTGTCATCTTTATTGCTGCTTGTTTCCTAATGACTAGAGTGTTATTTCTGATATAAATCATGTATCATACTAAGTACTCTGCTGTCCATGTATGTAGTCCCCTATCATCCAAGGTGCGTACATCCCTGCTGAAATGCCTTGAACTGCTTAAAGAAAGAAGTGGAAAAAATAGATAAAAATACACAATTTCTCCTACTTTGTTTTCACCTTTAAAAATGAAATAGTTTTCTTCGTGTCTTCTGGGAGTAGAGAATCAATACAGAACTGCTTTTTTTTAAAAAATTTATTTTTTTAGGTTTTCCCAGGGGAACTAGATAGTCTATGCTAGCCTGGAAATTTTGCATATAAATTTGCCAGCCATTGGTAGCGGCAGTGTATGAAAGGCTTGTAAGAACTACCCACAGTAAACCAATTTAGCAAGGGTTATATATCTGTCAGTTACAATTAAATCCATGAAAAATATTGGCTCTGAACTAGGACTTCTGTAATTTGATTTACACCGTATTTGAAAAATAAGTGATTTCATTGGCAAATGGTCTTTATTCAACTGAATGTGAATTCCTTGTAATTTCTTGCTGAGAAATCTTAATTCAGAATGGTGGACGTATAAACATAGTTAGTTAATTAACCTGCTGTTAAATGCCATTTTGTGAACATTGGACAGAATTAACTTCCTGGCTGCATGATGTCTGCTAAGGATGTGTGTTTTCAGGGATTATTCAGTGTCCATTCAAATTTGGTATAATGACATATATTGCTAAAGACAAAATTGCTTGTTCATTTAGGGATTATGATACTGCTGTAATGCAGAATATGACCAGCATTTTTAGAATGGATTTCAGTATAGTGCCAGCACTTTCCCAAAATACAGACAAAGTCAGAATTTATTTTAGTAAAAAAGGCTTGAGTGCATGTATTTTAAAAGTTTACATGCTTTTTAGTCTATTTTTTTCCCCTGTCATTCTGTCTAATGTGAAACTTGACAGCTATATAAGCCTCAAATGCTAACAAAGCATCACTGTAAACACATGAATGTTGCACATCCATTGATTTCAAAGGAGGTACCATATGTTACAGTTATGCCTGTGCTAACATACTTGGCTGGGTGAGGGTCTTAATTTCCTCAGCATTCAACATGCCATGGTGTCTAGTCATTACTTAGTGAATTAGTGGAGTCTTCTCTGTCTACATGTCTGCCCCAAATTAAACTGCATAGAGTATTTGGCACCCTTCACTCCACTGATAGATAAATGATCAACTTTCTGAGATATATATATGTAAATTGTTTGTATTCATTGGCTAAAACATGTAGTAGAGGTTCGCGATAGTCTTAGGAATAGTATCCAAATCATCTGGTTCTTTAAGTGTGACACTGCCCTTCCCCTTCGTCTGGCCTCAGAGTTGGTAGCCCTTCCATCTCTTGATTAGGGGGTCATAATCAATGGGAACCTAACTGTCTCTGTTTCCTAGCTGTTTCTGTCTAAAATTGTGTAGGATTGTATCATTCTTTCTGTTGTCACTGGCTCACGTCTCTACAAATTCAGCCTGGGACGTGATTTCTTCTGGATGAGACATTCCTCACTGGGCTTGGTAGAGTTTTATGTTCATTGATGTGTGCCTTTGCTGTAGTTCCATTCAGTTCAGCATATCCAAAATATATGGGCTGTGTTAGACAAAACTGCTAGCTGGCCTCTGGCCATCACTCTCACATTCATGTCAGAGAGTTGCTTTGAAATTTGGGTTTCACAGCTTTGTGGTCTCTTACTTTGGAGCTCAGGGCTCCAACAAATAACAGATATCAGAGTGCACTATATGGTTCTGTGGTTCTCTAGTGGTCTTAACAAAAGTTTCTAAACCTGTATGGGGTTTAGCCCCATAGTCCTCCACGTAGCCATTGTCATCCATGCAACAGACTTGTCCCCGCAACCCCCATTTCTCTTCAGAAATCTGCCCTGTGCCTGTTTGTCTCCCTTAGAATTCTTCATGTGTGCGTGAAGCTGTGGTATGACTTTTTATACCACAGCATCCATCCACTGGCTTTCCCTTACATAGCTGGAGCAAATTATTTCTAGCTTGCAGATTTTTGCTTTTATAGCCTTTTTCTGACTTCCACTGTAGGCTCATTTTAAAACACGACAAGGTTGACAGATAAAGTAAAAAAAAAAAAAACGCCAAACCCTTAAAAAAAAAAAAATCCTTGATTGCTATAAATCTCTCTCCCATCCTTGCCAGTGAAGGTTAAAATTACACCTATTGTTGTGCTGCCTGGGTGGGCCTCTGACCTTATGCCACCCATTTTTTAGGCTTTTCCAAATTATGTGCTCTTTTATTTACT
Organism: Eurypyga helias; assembly: GCF_000690775.1. Taxonomy (NCBI): domain Eukaryota; kingdom Metazoa; phylum Chordata; class Aves; order Eurypygiformes; family Eurypygidae; genus Eurypyga; species Eurypyga helias. The sequence continues at coordinate 31,530 of NW_010259664.1, forward strand.
TTTAAAATTCTTTTAGTGGCATATTCAGGATGTATTTGCCATCTTCCTTTCACAAACACTTTGGATTTTAATAGGGTTTTCTTCAGCAATTTTGCTGACCTCCTGGTTCCTGCAGAAATATGAATTTGGAAAGTTCAGCATCTGAGTGTTAACCCCCAGTGTACAAACCCCACCAGATTAGAGTCAGTTAATTAATGAGGTACTTCAGGGGTTTGCATGATTTAGGCTGTCTTCAGGCACTGAGAAAAATGTTAATAATGTGCAAGTATTGTTATGTTTGTGTTGCTTTTATTGTTATTTGCAGAAATACAACTCCTAATACAAACGTATCCTCTTTTTCTATCCTCCTTATTAAAATGGAGCCTCTATCCAATATTCAATGTCTGTGTGAATGTCTGTGTATAAATCCTTTTATCCTTGATAATGATAAACTTCCACTTGTAATTCTTTTTCTTACTCTGCATCTGTGACATTGAAGAAGAAAGACACAGAAGGGTGGGGGGAGAGTTACTAAAAGTCCTCAGTTCTAGGAGGAAGGGTCACATATGTCACAGGAAGGATGTGCCATTTTAGCTCTCCTTAAGGAGTCTAAAAGTGGTCAGGGCAGAGATGCCCTCAACCTGAGACGACTTTTCTGGAATGGCCATATTTGTATTGTCTTTCTTTTTTGTGCTCTTTGTCCACCTCCACCCCCTTGCCATTTGTTTTAAATCTCTTCCCCTTCCCACCCTTCCCCCAGTCCTGTTCTTACTCCTTCAGATCTCTCTTATTCTTCCACTTCATTCATTCTCTGAATTCCTTATCTTGTGTTTGCTTTGTGCACGTGTTCCCAGTAGCTGGTACCGCTGCAATTGGAACTGACCACCAGAAAGCTGGCCGTATTGTTGGCTAACTGCTCACAGAGGGTGTGATCTTGAGTAGGCCTGAAATCACTGTTGTTTCACTTAACTCTAGTAATTAATTTTCATAAGCAAATAAAAGCATTAGAGTGCAGTGCGGGTATGGCTGCTATGAACCCCAGCTACAGTCCAAAGTTACTTTAAAATTTGCAGGTTCCTGTGTTTTCTTGAATCCTTCCCTCAGTGCAAGCCCTTTATCTGGATGATTTCCTGCACTGCAAGTTGCTATCTCTACAGGTGATCATGCCTTTTGTATGAGAACTAGATGAGGAGACTCAGGAGAAGATGCAGTTATGTTGATCCTTTAGGCAGGGACCATGCTGGCTCTATCGTATGCTGCTTTTCCTGCAGTACTCATCCCAGAAGGGTACTGGGATGAACCTCAGAGCTGAGAATATAAACCTGTCACTTAAAATTGGTCCTGAAACACAGGAGGGCAAGAAGTGTAGGAAGAAAAAAATAGTATGACACCAAACCTTTCTTTTATGTACTTAGAAGTGTGTAAGTGCAACCAGGATCTGCCTGCACTTAGCTTTTACTGTTTCAAAGGGATATGTTTAAGTAATCTTTGTGCTTGTTGGTACTTTCATGAGCATTTCTGCTTCATTTTCGAGTGAAGTCAGAGTCTGGCTCAGCATTACAAATGAGCGTGACACATTATAACCCTACAATTTCTCGTAGGCATCACGTATAGATTTAGTGGGCAGAAAAACTGAATTTGAAATCAGTGGTTTTTTACTCTACATATCAGCTTTTATACACAAAACACTAAAAGAGTAACTCCCTTGAGCTGCTTTTCTCTTCCGCCTCCCATTTGTCTTGAAAGCTCACATTCCACTGTAAAAATGAAGATGACCCTTGAGGCCTGTTAAATTTGGGATCTGATCCATTATGGGAAGCTATTTTAGTATCTTTCTGCTTCAGAGAGTTGGTCTCAAAAAGCTGATTTGACACACAAGGTTTTTCTGGGGATGAAGCCATCTTTGTGTTAGGGGGAGCAATGCACTGATGGAGGTAACTTGCTGTTTAGGTCAGGAGCAAACCAATTTTCCTCTTATCCAAGCTCTGGCTGCTATAATCTAATAATAGGTGGAAGAGAGAACAGAAAGGACTGTTTAGAGAAGTACTTTGAAAACAGCATATATTTCAAAATTCATTTTAATCAAGTGACCCTGAAGTGGGCATTTGTATTTGTATATATTTAGGTGTTGGGTTTTTTTTTCCCCCCCCCCCTGAGGGAGGTTATTTTTCTGAGCACCTTGGTAGCATGTCAAGGTTGAGCTAGCAGGATAATACACAAAGCTGGCTTCCTGGAGCTTTTATGGGGAAACAGCCTTGAGTGTGTCACCTCTGATGCACTTTGCTTTTGAAGCAGCTGTTTCATTTATTCTTAAGGTTCGCTTATTTTCTGGGACTGTATTTTCATATTCATATTGCTATGAAAGGAGAGAGAAAAGAAAAGTGTTGCAGTCGGGGGGACTGATTGAGTCCATAGGTGGAAGAATTTGCTGCTACCTTTGGTGGAGTCTCCTGCAGTGCTTACTGGAGGGGTTGGTTGTTTCTTAACCTCTTTGGAAACGATGTTGGGGAAAAGCTTTTATAGCCTCTTTCTGGAAAGTATTTTCTGTGATGATGCTTGAATAACTGCAGGGATGCCTGTGTACAGCTTAGCTCCTGCAGAAAATAGGAGCTGGAAAACTGAAACAGTTGAGGACCTAAATGAAATCTTCAAATTACCCACCTTCCCCAGCTGATAAAAGCAGGGACAGTTCCGCATGATGCTTAAGGCTGCACCCACCCATCCGCTGTGGGTCATCCTGGCCTGGACACTGCATTTTGCTTGTGTATGCCATCATACACAAGTGTGTGTATGCCATCACCTTGTCATCTTGTCTGCTACGAAGGGCAGTCCTAGGCGGTGGCTCAGCCTGCTCTGGTCTCTGTTCTTACCTGCATTTCCCATGTGGTGCTTTGATGAAGTAGTTTTTCAGCTTTGGTTTGCTATTACTTCTCTGGATATGGGAGTGATGGGGAAGGATATTGACCACTTGGAGCGAGTCCAGAGGAGGGCCATGAAGATGCTCAGAGGGCTGGAGCCCCTCTCCTATGACGAAAGGCTGTGAGAACTGGGCTTGTTCAGCCTGGAGAAGAGGAGGCTCCGAGGAGAACTCATTGCAGCTTTCTAGTATCTGAAGGGGGCCTACAAGGGTACTGGGAGAGGACTTTTTACAAGAGCCTGTAGTGATAGGACAAGGGGTAATGGGTATAAATTGAAATCAGGGAGGTGTAGATTAGATCTCAGGAAGAAATTCTTCACAGAGAGGGGGGTGAGGCACTGGAACAGGTTGCCCAGAGATGTTGTGGATGCCCCATCCCTGGATGTCTTCAAGGCCAGGCTGGATGTGGCTTTGAGCAACCTGGTCTAGTGGAAGGTGTCCCTGCCCATGGCAGGGGGGTTGGAACTAGATGATCTTTAAGGTCCCTTCCAACCCTAACCATTCTATGATTCTATGATTCTATGAAGTGCTGACTGCACAGCACCTTTTTTTTTCTACAAAAACACAAAGAATGTATCACTGCACACCATTTTAGTGAAATGATATTCTCAAAACATAGTAAATATGAGTCAGATTGCTCTGGTAGATTTAAGGTTAAATTTAGCAACAAAAAGTTACTGAAAAGGAGGATCATCCTTTATCAGAGATGGGTGCTTTCCAACACGGCTTCCCCATGCAATGTTCAGCTCAGGCTAGAGGTGGGCCTGACTCAGACCAGCGACTGTGTACTCTGTGTTGGAGGGTTCACCTGGTGATTTGCAAGAGAGGAGTTTCTGTCACTCCCTTTCCGGATCAGGTGCAAACGCTGTAAGAGGATTGGGGGCTTTGTGGGTCAGTAGTTGCATTGCAGATGATGAAGCTCCTGATGGGTGCTCGGGAGAGTACTGGTGTCAATTGTTCCAGCTCTGATGGCCGTGTTGTGTTACAGCCATGGAGGCTCTTTGCCCAGTGAAACCAAATGATTAACACTGGTGCTGTGAAAGTTGTCTGGTAGTTGGATAAGGAGATAATACTGCTGCTCAGCTTGTTCTTGAAACATTTCACGTTGGCCATGGCAAGTCACTCTGGCTGAGCATTGCTTTTCTCTTAAGTTTGATCTGCTGGGCAGTGCAGAGTTGAAGATCAGCAAAGTGGTTCACTGTGCCTGTAATAGTCATTTACTTCAGTGGAAAGTGTATAAAACAGGCTGGTTCTGACCTGGGAGCATTTCATGAGGATAAACGGTCGTAAGTGGGTGTGAGGCAATATTTCACAGTTTTTCAAAGTAAGAGTATGATTTCCAGGAGGCTTAAAAGAAGCAGGTGTGCAGCCTTTGCTGAACTTTAGTGAGACCCAGTCACTTGGCTCCCATAAGCTGCTTTGGAAATCACAGCCAACATGTCTGAACTCTCTAAAAATGCTGTCTTAAAACACCATATGTAGGAAATTGGCATTTGCAATGTTGCAATAGAAATGCACTTTGTGAGGGGTTTCTCTTCAAGCTTTTTGACCTCTTTAATGCTTTTTTTTTTTTCCTTCTTTTCTTTGCTACTTCCATTAAATTTGCCAGTAATCACCAAAGAGCCTAGTAATGACAGCATAAAGGTGTACCTGCCTGGGAAGGCTGTGAGAGAAGCATCTTTTTATTAGATGAATGTGAACCAGGAATTTAAAGTTCCTAGATATAGTTCAGTTTAAATGCAGTAGCTGTTTGAGCCTTGTGTTGTTCAGACTGATTTTTCAGAGTGTTTCGGTCTGTGCTTTTGGTCATATCGAGTACTTGAAAGGTAGGAGACTAGAGTTTCCTTTTCTTTAGGCATGGTATTACACCTACAGTGAATTATACCTGAAGATCAGACATTTATAAATTGAAAAGGAAAAATTGGAAGAGAGTCAACTGAAGGGATAAAGTGCATCTTTAAAGGCTAGTTCAGTGCAGACCCCAGGGTGAAAACCAGGCTGGAAAATCTGGCTCTGTTTTTGTCCCACGGTTTTTCTGACACACCTAAATATTACAAATGAACATGTCATGGGATGGGGAGTGGGTTTGGGAGGAATGCTTTGCATGCATTTATCTGTAGCTGGGAACTCAAGTTGTTGCTTTCTTCTGAATTCTTGCAGGTGAAAGTGATGGTAAGGATTTGTCCCTCTCAAGGAGCACACGAATCATCTGAATCCATGTCCTTCCTAAAGGTAGACCCGCGAAAAAAACAAATCACGTTTTATGATCCAGCAGCAAGTGGGCCTTCCAATGCAGGCCACAGAAGAGGCGTCGTTGCTGTCCCAAAGATGTTTGCCTTTGATGCGGTTTTCCCCCAGGATGCTTCGCAGGTACTGGAGTCACTCGCATAAACCTCCTGAGTCTTCTCATGGCCACTGTGTTTGATTGCCTGAAGAGTTCTTTCTGTTTCTGGGGAATTTTATTTGAATGAGTTGCCTTAATGCCTGGAAAAAACATGGTAATTAATAGTCAAGTGGGTAAATTCTTACATTTTTAGTTTAATTGAGATGTAAAATTAAAGAATAATACTGGAGAGATGGATTTGCGGACTAAATTATCTTCCTGCATTTTCTCTTGTTAGAGAGAGACACGCAGCCAATTTGAAATTCACTTTTCCATCCGGTTAGTTTTTAACCCATTTACTGTCACTGAAATAAAGTCCTTCCCCACTGCTTTCATTGGGAAATGAACATGTGCTAAATGTTAAACTAAATGCTGCTGTTAGGAGAAGAGATACAGCTAACCCCGTGGGATTGCTGTACTGAAACAGTTAGGGAGCCTTTATATTTTCCTCACCATTTCCAGTTTTTTTTTACTGTGGTTTTGACCGATTATTTTCTCTTGATGGTTATACTGATGATGATGCATGCCTTTCTTTTGGCCTGCAAAAGGGTGTATTTGTACAGTAGCAGCTCCAGACCTGAAATTTCATACACAGGGATTATTTGAGAGGACTGTGGGCTGCTGTATATTCATAGAGTTTGTACTCATGAACACCTGAAATTTCCTTCTGGGAAAAATCTTCCATTCAGAAAAAAGAATCCCAGATTTTCTGGGATTTTGTTTAATTTTTTGGGTTCCAAACTAGAGGTATGCGATTACACATTAGGTCCAAGTTCTAGCCAAGCACTAAAGATGGAGAGTAACCTCCCACACACAACAGTGCCTAAAGCAGTCATAACCAAATCGGGAGGCTGTTTCTGAGATGCTGCGTAAGCTCAAACGGCATCTTTGTGCAGAAATATGCAACAGTGATCTCAACCTGACTCCAGAAATGGAAGTGGCTTTATCTTGTGTTGCCAGCCCTGCTGCAAGGTGGCTGGTGTCAGCCTGCTTCTCTGCTGGCTATGGCGCCAGTCCTCCTGGCTGCTGACCCCTGGTTTGGGCTAGACTCTCTCAGGTCCTGGTGGTGGGCCTGTTGGGTGGCCCGTTTGTGCAACGCTGGCCAGTCCAGCCACTTCTGTGCAGACATCGTTGCTCGAGGCAAGCTCACTGCAAACAGAGCTTTATCATTTCACTCTAGTTACATATTTACACCAACTCTCTCCCCTGCCCCCACTTTCCGTACTTAATAGGTCATCTTACTGTATATTTGAAACCTTCACTGACATGGATAAACTGGTTTTGGTACACTCAAATATTTTAGCAAGTTCTCTATTGATGATGATGATGTTTCCCCTGGAAAAGGAAAATGTGATACTATGAAATCTTATTCAGGGGTCTTAATGCATTTTCTCCAGTATGAATGTCTTTTTAATTCCTGTGAGCACTCTTGAGTAGCTTAATTTCAGTGGAGTTGCTGCTGTTGCTTGAATAGCCTTGCCTAAGCTATTATACCAGCAGGAAGCCTGGTTGGACAGCATTCAGTTTGCTACATTAGTCATAGAATCAATATTCCAAGAGAATTGGTTTAATAGAATTGAAAACTATTTTAGGCTGCAGTGGCATATTTTATTATTTTTTAAGATAGCATAGTTACTAAAATAATAGAACTGATGCCATAAAAATGGGGAGAATATTGTTCCTCAAAAATATTGAGTCATTCATTTCATTACAGGAGAATAGTAAAAAGCATAGCAGTATATGCTCTTTTCCTTATTTGTGTCCAATCTTTCTTTCAGGCTGAGGTATGCTCTGGAACAGTAGCAGAAGTAATCCAGTCTGTTGTGAATGGTGCAGATGGTTGCATATTTTGCTTTGGTCATGTCAAGCTTGGTGAGCTCCCAAATTCGTTACAGTTAATTACTATGTCAGTCTGGTAATTACATGCTGTCAGCTCCTGGAACAATAAACCTGGAGTATATGAATAGATTAGAATTTCTTTTTAATTAGCTCTGCAAACTTATCGTGGTTTATTTCTACACAGGGATTGTAAGTTTTAATTTGAAAAGCTAAAACGTAGCATCAGATTAGCTTATTGAAGGGCAAGTTTATATAGGTGCATTGTGATGAAAATCAAAAGATCAAAGATGTTTTTAATATTAATTTGCTGTGGGTCTGAGTTACAAAAATTGCAAAACTAATTGAATAAATGGTAATGGATTAATAATTAAATACTTTGCTTTTTTGCGTCTGTTCTTTCCCATTATCTGTGCAGCACATGGCATTGCATATAATGTACAGTGGTGATATGAAGAGAGACTGTCTAGTAGAAGAAAGGTGAATTAAGTTCACGTTTGTCTTTTCATTCTAGGAAAATCTTTTACCATGATTGGGAAAGACAGCTCCACACAAAGCCTCGGTATCATCCCCTGTGCAATTTCTTGGCTCTTTAAATTAATCAATGAACGTAAAGAAAAAACCGGGACTCGTTTCTCTATTAGAGTGTCTGCTGTGGAGATCAGTGGCAAAGATGAAAACCTTAAGGATTTGTTAGCTGAAGTAGCCACTGGCAGCCTTCAGGATGGCCAGTCTCCCGGGGTTTATCTGAGAGAAGATCCAATATGTGGAACCCAGGTATAATGGATATCACAACATAGATTTTTTCTAAGCCTCTGCTTTTTATTTCCTTTTATCTGATGACAATTATGATAACTTTTAAGACAGTAAAAAAAAAAAAATACTGCTTTTAATTTATAGGCCGCACTCCCATGGTGTACATATTTGTTTCTTTTAGTGCCCTAGAGATTTAGCCAGTTCAGCAAAAAATAATAATTAAAAAAATGCCCCTGTGCTAATTAATCATCTTCTTGTTTATATTCTAGCTTCAAAACCAAAGTGAGCTAAGGGCCCCAACAGCAGAGAAAGCTGCCTTTTTCCTTGATGCTGCAATTGCTGCCAGAAGTACAAGCAAGCCTGAATGTGAGGAAGAAGATAGGAGGAATTCACATATGCTCTTTACTCTTCACATATACCAGTATCGCATGGAGAAGAGTGGCAAAGGAGGAAGTATGTATCTTCTTACCATATTGTTTGTTTTTAAATTATGTGGTTTTGGGTTAGTTTAAACAATAATTTGCAATAAACTTAAAAAGAAAAAAATCAAGCGAACACTCAAGCTGGTCGAGTCACCTTTAACTTTGGTAGTTGTGGCTAATACCTGGTTTCTGTACTATTAATATGTAATTTGGTCATTACCCCATGCTGTATTCATTATTTTACTCATTTGAATACATTTTGAATACCAAGTCTGGCTTGAGTCCATGCAAGAACATGATGTACAACTGTTTTTCCCCTTTTTCGTTTTAGTGTCTGGAGGACGCAGCCGTTTGCATCTCATTGATCTGGGGAGCTGTGAAAAAGTGCTGAGCAAGAGCCGGGATGGAGGAGGCTCTCTCTGTCTGTCTCTCTCTGCCCTGGGCAATGTAATTTTGGCCTTAATTAATGGTGCTAAGCATGTGCCATATAAGTAAGTGAATTATTGTCTGCGTTATCTTAAATTTGTGGCTGGTGTTACCTTAGCAATGAATTGTATCAACAATTTACTCTTTACCTAAGATGAGGTTAAAGAAAGTTCTGTCAGAGAGGAGTCTTGTCGTCTTTTAAGGTCACTTCTCAGTGACAGATACATATATCTCTTCATCTACCTGTCTGTACATATATGTGTACATAGACAGCTTTTAAAATGTCACATGGTAACATGAAATTCTTAATTACATGGCTAAAAATTATATGCATATTAGTATGTACTTAAGCTGGGTGAAATGTTGTGTAGGGTTAGATCATTGAAAAAAAAACAAGAGAAATTGTCTGAAAGGTTTTCTTTGTTTCTATTTCCTCTTTTTTCCTGGGTTTGCTATTTAGACCATTCTCAGCCAGCTGGACATTAGTGAACAATTTCCTCAAAATTTTATTGGATTTTTTTCTTCTTTTTCCAAATTTAAAAAATGTATTGAAATTTCAGAAAATACTAGAGTGTTTATCAAGTGTGGTCATCAAAGATTGTTATTTCTATATCCCTTTTTGAACGATACATCTTTTCAATTAAAAACAGAAAAATATGACTACCATGTTGCACATTCATTTAGCAGAAGTGAATATTTAGATGTGTTCCTTTCTGGAGTGTACTTGAAAATAATATTAGTTAAACACACCTGTGAGGAGCCCAACTTAAAGACAACAGCCACATTGTAAACACCCTTACCAGAACTTGGCCTTCAGTTCTTCTATTTAATTGCTGCTTGTCTTTATGCATCATAACTCTGTGCCGTTGTTATCAATCATGTCATTTCACATATTTGTCTAGTGCTGCATCTCAAACAGGTGTTCATGCTTTCTGTATTAGGCAGAAGGATAATTTACTCAGGCTAGTTGCTAGGTCTGTGGATGGAGTAGAGGATGGATGTCTACAAATAGGAAAGGGCAGAACCTCAACTTTGTCACCTACCATGGTTTAATGAGCAGACATGATGGTAGTTCCCACATGTTGAGCCAGCTTATGGGGGGCAATAGGAAACAGCTTCCAGGGAGCACTAGGGAGAGAGAGATGTCTTGGAGACCAGTGAAGGACAAAATGTCATCTGTCATGTCACCTTTGCTGTCCATGATGGAGGACTCATATCACCAGGAAAACCTTCAGAGGGAGATTGTGCTTCCCATTTGCTCTGTCAGAGCAGAGCACTGCAAGCAGAATGAAAACTAGATTACACTGATAATATATTTCTGATATCTAACATTCTTGCATTTGTTTAGAGATTTCTTACCGTTTCTGTTGACTTATTTTTTTTATTATCCCAATTGTTTGCATAGAGCTTACATAGAGCTATCCAGGTACTAGGCAAGCTCAGGAGAAATGCAGCTCTCATAAGCTTTTTGGGTAATATGAGCTAAACTTGAGATAACTACAGTAGTTATCAATCAGTTGTTCTACAGTTGTCTAAGTAACTAATAAAATGACTTACCATACTGCAAATACACAGGCAGATAAATAATTAAAATATTGGTGCCTTTGTATGTGTACATATAGACAGATTTTAAGTGTGGTCAAATAATAGGAGCATATTTCTTATCTGCATGTACCATACATGCATATATCCTATGAGAGTGAAAGCACAGCTTGTGGTGTAAAAATCTGCAAAAAAAGATTGTGGTTTCTTTAAACCATCCTAGTGTTCTCATTTGTTACACAGGGACAACAAGTTGACAATGTTGTTGAGGGAATCACTTGGGAACATCAACTGCAGAACTACTATGATTGCGCATATTTCTGACTCCCCAGCCAATTATGCAGAAACTCTCACCACTATTCAACTTGCCTCACGAATCCACCGAATGAGAAAGAAGAAATCCAAGGTTGGTTCACAAACAAGAAGAAATTAATTCATTTGAAAATGAGTTTTCCTAACCTCTTGGTGGGGGAGCTTGAGATTTCTCGGCGGTAAGAAGTAATACAAAATGCATAAAAGCTCAGGAGAGGAACTGACAAATGACTTGGCGCTGAGCCATCATCCCGCCCCCAGTCCTTAATCCTGAAATTCCATTCTCTTTGTTCCAAACATGTTCTTTCTTTGCTTATATGTGGAACTATCTCAAAAGCTCCTCTTTGTATTATTTAAAAAAAAATAAGGAAGTAACAGAAAGCTGTTGAGGAGTAAGACAATGCAGAATATTTAATGGAAATTATCTGAAAGGGTGATCGTTATCCTAATACAGTAAAATCCATGTAGCATGACCTTGTTATTTTAATTCACACTCGATAGCATTTTTCCACTAGATGTACTTGTATATAGTATACACAAAGCACAGATTATATAGCAAACCTGACCTTTAAATCAATTATATGTACATATATATCAATTGATATTAATAAATTTTCTCTCATTGATCATTTGCAGTATGCATCCAGCTCGTCTGGAGGAGAGAGTTCATGTGAAGAAGGACATGTCCGAAGACCACCCCATTTGCGACCATTCCACCCACGAACTGTTGCCCTTGACCCTGACCTTCCTGTCTTGAGTATATCTAGTGATCCTGATTATTCCTCCAGCAGCGAACAGTCTTGTGATACTGTCATCTATGTCGGTCCCAATGGTGCAGCTTTGTCTGACAGGGAATTGACAGATAATGAAGGCCCTCCAGAGTTTGTTCCCATAATCCCATCCCTAAACAAGAGGAGAAGTAAAGACAATTCTGCTAATGGTAGGAGTTCTGACAAGGACCATTTTAAATGCAACACTTTTGCTGAACTGCAAGAAAGGCTGGAATGCATTGATGGAAGTGAGGAACCCGTCAGATTGGCTTGTGGAGAAATCTCGGTTGTGTCCAACTGTAGTCCAGTCCCTGGAGTTACAGAAAATGCACAGTCTAAGCTGATAAAAGAAAAAATATGTTCTCCTTCTGGTGGATTTAAGAAACCAGTTCCACAGGAAACTGCATCTCCCAAAAAAGGACATAATCTTCCTTTCCAGGCTGTTGCACCAAGGGGTGGCAATGGCAATTGTCATGAAAAGAGCACACCTCACTCAAAAACAGAGCTTTCCAAGCCTCAGAGCAGGGCTGACAACAAAATAATAGACTCAGTACTGGAGGGAGAGAGAGAGACAGTTACCGATTCCCTGCAGTCCTCAAGATGTAGCCCTTCACGGAATCCGGAGCAGACTAAGGCCACAGCGGAATGTGTCGTTAAGGAAAAGGCCTTGTATGTGAAGAGACCCTTGCCCAGCCCAGCACCTCCACCTCCACAGCAGAAAGAGCACGTACTGAGCTCCAAAACTGAGAATTTGGAGCTGGACAGTAGCAATGCGGTTCGGACTCCTCCTGTGGGAATGAGCAAGCAGATGGGAAACAAACCTGAGCAAAACCCATTAGGAAGCACGTTCCTGGTTGGTAGCAACACCCAGAATCAGTCAGGTGCGATAGAGGTACACAGCTTCAGGTCAGCGTTCAGAGGGAAATGTTTTGATCGGGATATACTAACCACCACAGTGACTTTGCAGCAGCCTGTTGAGCTGAACGGAGAGGATGAGCTTGTTTTCACTGTGGTGGAAGAGCTATCCATTAGCGGGATTATGGATAATGGAAGACCTTCCAGTATCATTAGCTTTAACAGCGACTGCTCACTTCAGGCCCTGGCATCAGGTTCAAGGCCGGTCAGTATTATCAGCAGCATAAATGATGAGTTTGATGCTTATACCTCACAGGAGACTTCTACTGGTGTAAATATTGATATTGTTGTGCCCTTTGCTAAGGATCCCTTTACCAGCAGCAGACGTTCCTCCATCAGTTCGTGGCTTAGTGAAGTCAGTATCTGTACAATTGAAAGTGATGGAGCCCAGTCTAGTGACAGTTTTGTTGCACACCCATCTTACAAATCTAATAAGTCCGAGGAACCCTTCCACTTGGATTCATCCCATTTATCTGTTCCCCTGAAAAGCGCTCTGAATGACAGTGGATTTTGCTTCTCTGAACTGGAAAGTGACAGCTTGAGTTCCAGCAGGCTGTCCTCGGGCATAGGCAAAAGCCCTCAAACCTCTGAATCTACCAAAGCATCTCAGATAAAAAGTGCTTTTTGTGTCACTGATCAGCCCGTAAAAATAAAATTTAGTAATTCTTGCGATACACCTGTGATAGAAACAATACATTCTAGTCTTCCTAGGAAAACAAAAACTACCTCGTCTCCAATCCACAATAATACTGTCCTGAGCTATAAAGAGCTGCAGAATCCACATGGTATATTTGAAGATCCCTGGCTGTTGCGCACTGATTATCAGTTGGAGGCAAAACCTACAGACTCACTGCTGTCCCCTAAATCTCATGCATTTGATACTGAGAAGCAGCCAGGAAAAGCTGCCCAGTATTTTGGTACAGCGTCCAGGCCAACAAAGTCGCAGACTATGCTTGCCTGTTCACAGAGGGTTGTGGATGGTTGCGAAATGGCCTGCAAATCCTCCAGTGGAGCGGCAAAGAAGTCAGAAGTTGCAATGAAAATGCCACAGCTGAAGAGAGGAGCCACCACGCTGGGAGTGGTGCCAGTGTCACATGCTAACAGTACTTTGTCAGAGGCCATGACCCGAGGGAATTCAGATGCTCCCTTGGCCACTGGCAGCTTGAAATCATCACTGGGCAAGAAGAGTGCACCGCAGAAGTCGACCATGTTGCCCAGACCAGGTGGGCCGACACCTCCAACGCCTCCTGTACGCAAATCGAGCCTGGAGCAGAAACCTGTTGGTCTGGGTAATGGTGGGGGAAAAGCCTCTAGCCTGGACTTTGCAAGAGCTGCCACACCTAAGGCTGAAGATGAAGCAGATGTGCGGTTGAAAGCTGGGTCTTACTTCAGCGAAAGTGCCAGCAGCAAAATGAACCTGAAAGGCGACCACTCTTTGCCCAAGATGACGTCCAGCTTAAAGGTGAAGGCGTCGAAGAGTGAAGCTGTGCACCGTTACGGGAGCCACATGTCCCTGGAGAGGTGTGACAGCCTGACGTCGGTCGGATCCAAAGCAAGCGTGGTGAGGGAGGCTGGGAGTGCCAGCAACAGCCGGGCAGGGCGCTCCGTCCCCAGGCTGGGAGTCCCCCCTGTTGCCTCCGGTGTGGGTTTACCACCACCTTTCACAGCCCCTGTGCCCAGTAAAAACAGCCAGGCAAAACCAACGGTTAACCAGAAAGTGCAAGTGAACGGGAATAAAAACCGGGGCCTCTCCACCAGCGGGTCAAAGTCTCTCAGTTCCTCTGTGAAGTCCCTGGCACAGCCCACAGGGAAGGGCTCTGGCATGGTCTCCAGTGGGAAGGCAGCCCCCCGCTCCATGCAGCCCGTCAGTGGCAAACCTGGCCGAGGGACCATTATGGGGACCAAGCAGGCCATGAGAGCAGCCAACAGCCGCGTGAACGAGCTGGTGTCAGGTGGCTCTGCCAAGGTGGGCCACTTCCGGGGCTCCACTGACTCTGACAGCGGCAACGACAGTGGCATTAACCTCAGTGACGAGAAGTCGCAAATCCCGGTGCTGCCCTCGCCATACAGTAAGATAACAGCCCCCCGCCGGCCCCAGCGGTACAGCAGCGGGCATGGCAGGGAGCGTCCTGAGTGGGGAGCTGCCGCCAGCCATGGGGAGGACGGCTCTGTTTTACCACAGCGGGGGCAGCAGCGGCTACGAGAGCATGATTCGGGACAGTGAGGCCACCGGCAGCGCCTCCTCGGCACACGACTCCATGAGCGAAAGCGGGATGTCGTCACCGGGCCGGATGAGGAGCCTCAAGTCCCCCAAGAAACGATCGACAGGTAAGGAACAAAGAGGAAGGGGCCCAGGCATCCGCCAGCGCACAGCAGTGTCCCTGAGGGTGGGAGGTTTTCATGGCAACTCTGATGGAGAGAAGGTTTTGGGGGAAACTCATAAGTGGGGGGTGGACTGCCTGCGTGCACTTGTGTGTGCACGCGTATCGCTGTGACAGCAGCTACTTGTCATTTATTTAACTTCAAAGCTGCAGGTGTGACACAGGTGCTGTGGTGGAGAGGGCAGGAGAGGTGCTGGACGCCCCGGGGCGCCGGCAGCCTCCCTTCGAGGAAGGAGGCAGCAGATGGCTGCTGGCAGATGGGGGACATTCCTCCCTCCCTCGGCAGGGTAGGCAGGGAGTGCAGCATCAGCACAGCCTGAAATAGAAGGGTGTTACAGGTGGGTTGGGAAGAGTGAAGGTGCTGGGGTAAACACTGATGAGCGTTTGTGTTGGGGAAGACAGATGAGAGAAGGACAGTGAGGAGAGGAGGAGCTCTGCTGCCAGGCTCCGTGAGGGAATTTCAGTGAGATAGGGCTGGGACTGTAGTTTGGAAACAAGAAAAGGCCTGGAGGGGAGAAGACTGTTTGTGAATTAATGAGGATTGCTGAATGTGTGTTAGATTGCCCAGAGGTAAGGCTTAGGGGTAGAGCAGTAGGGTGCGTATGTAAGATGCTGCAGCTCTTACGTTAATGCTACCGGCTAATTGCAAAATTGTTGTATTGCACTGTAATAGTGTTTTTATAAAGACGTTTTAGAGCAGTAGGAAACTGACTGGGGGAGTTGTTTGGAAGAGGCGGCTCCAGCTCACACGCTGTTCCAAGGCAGACATGTCTGACCATGCCATGCAAAGGTGGGCGTACGAGAGCCAAGTCCACTTTCCTGCTCTCCGGTGCCTTTCCTCATTGCTTTTGCAGGTGGTGCTCATGTAAGCGCTACTAGTTGTAGCCAGCTTCAAAATCAGGCTTGTATGACTGCTGTCACAGTATTTTTTTTTATTGATCTAGGTTGAAGTCCTGTAGTATCGTAAAGAATTGGTGGCAGTTGGTGCCATGTAGCTAATGACCAGCAGCCTGATTCAGCAACCTAAGCATACTGACTGTTGGAAATACAGTAGGAACTAATATCAGCAGTGTGGTGAACCTTAGCTTTTGGTTGGAAAGCAGTAATTATTGCAATCCCTGAGGACACCCATGATGCTCCATTCTGGCAGTACAACCAAATGACTTAAACTGATGTAGATCTCATGGTGCTTTCTGGTCAAAGCAACTCCGTTGCTTCAGCAGGTGATAAATCATTTTGGAAACTTAGTGCAACATTTGCTGCGGTTCTCTTTCCATAGCGTATGAACCTCTTAAACCTTTCCTGCAAATCAATATCAACAGCTGTATAAGTTGCACACATATTGCGAAGGCATTACCCACTGATGGATTTGTATTTGTTTTTGCCCCAGGAAATGCTTATAAGGTCTTTAAAAATGACAAACTATTTCTTTTTCCAATTGAAATTGCTCTATATCAGTGAATGATATATTACTTTTTTTGAGTGCTGTAGACTTCAAGACAATAATGTGTTTTATACATGAAATGAGGTTTCCTAGGAAGTTCATGAAATATTTCTTACAAGAAATATTTCTTACAAGAAATATTTGGTGCAGACCCATTATTGGCCTAAAATATGTTGTGATCTTTGCAAAGTGTTAGAGATGCTTGGAATAGCTTGTGTTTCTCCAAACTGTGATGGAGTCATTCAGTCCCTGGATTTAAGGACAGATTCTACTCCCATATATGTCACTGGAAACCTTGTCCCATTATCCTTTAACTTCACCCTTGCAGACATGATGTTGACCCTGGCTAATACAGTGGAAGGATATGAGGTTTGTCTGCATCTGTTTGGTGTTCTCCTGAGAGGGAACCTGTTTTCACCGAAGTGGTTACAGGATCAGAGTTACAGCGGGTGGTTTCGTCAGGCCAGACCATAGTGGTGATTCAGGCTAAATGTTGTGAGAATCATGAACAGGTGTTGTAGAAGTAGAATCAAATCTTCTCCTTTCCAAAATACTTCAGTTGTGATTGTTCTTGTTCCTTAGGAGTTAGCAAAGATGCAGTTAAGAATTAGGGATGTTTTTCTTAAGAATATGTAAAGCAGGCAACTCTTCAGGTATCTATGAAGGTGTGTGGCTTTGAGGATACCTGCTGGGATTTTGTCTCCATTTCTCTGTGAAGTTCATGACATGGTTTACCCAACAGCTTTAGCTTGCCCTTAACTCCCCTGCGGAGGTCTTAGCCCAGAAGTTATTTTGGCAGCACTGTCCTCTGAGCAGTACTCATCCTTGACACATGTGCTGTAAAGGCCAGCCTTTTAGAGATTGAAGAGAGACTTACAATAGCAAAAAATGTTAGACTTCCAAGTGCCAACTCTTGTATACAAAAGTTACCTGCATTTTTGAAGGACATAAATTAATCTGTGCTTCATGGAACTTGAGCCCTAGCAGATGCATCAAGGTGCCAGTATGCTGTTTGTAAAGTCTGGGAGCCCTGATCTTCTGACTGCTGGTGCAAATGGGTGGTGATAAGCCTCAACAGTAGAAGTGGCTCAAGTTGCAGCTTGGTTGGTGGCTGCTTTCTGCATGCCTCCTAATCCCACAAATACATTAGCACCTTGTGGTGGGTTGACCCTGGCTGGAGGTCAGGTGCCCACCAAAGCCATTCCGTCACTCTCCTCCTCAGCTGGACAGGGGAGAGAAAACACAATGAAAGGCTCTTGGGTTGAGATGAGGAAAAGGAGGTATTGCTCACTCATTATGGTCATGGGCAAAACAGACTTGACCTGGGAAAATTAATTTGTTACCTATCAAATCAGATTAAGATAATGAGAAATAAAACCAAATCTTAAAACACCTTCCTCCCCCTGCCCTGCCCCTCCCTTTTTCCCAGCTTTGCTCACAGTTTATCTACCTCCTTCTTGCCAGCAGCACAGGAGGACAGGGAATGGGGGTTGTGGTCAGTCCACCAGACAATGTCTCTGCTGCTCCTTCCTCCTCAGCAGAGGAGGAGGAAGAACCTCACACTCTGCCCCTGCTTCAGCCTGGTGTCCCTCCCATGGGAGACAGTCCTCCATGAACTTCTCCCATGTGAGTCTTTCCCAAGGGCTGCAGTTCTTCACGAACTGCTCCAACGTGGGTCTCTCCCACACAGTGCAGTCCTTAGGAGCAGCCTGCTCCAGCCTGGGTCCCCCTGGGGTCACAAGCCCTGCCAGCAAACCTGCTCCAGCCTGCGGTCTTAGGCCACAGCTCCTGCCAGGAGCCTACTCCAATCTGGGCTTCCCACGGGGTCACAGGCTCCTTCAGGCATCCACCTGCTCCAGTGTGGGGTCCTTCCCAGGCTGCAGTTGGGTCTCTGCTCCACTGTGATCCTCTGTGGCTAAAGGACACAGCCAGCCTCATCATGGTCTGTACCACGGGCTGCCAGGGAATCTCTACTCCAGCACCTGGAGCACCTCCTCCCTCTCCTTTTCCACTGACCTGGGTGTCTGATGAGT
Organism: Eurypyga helias; assembly: GCF_000690775.1. NCBI lineage: Eukaryota > Metazoa > Chordata > Aves > Eurypygiformes > Eurypygidae > Eurypyga > Eurypyga helias. The sequence continues at coordinate 49,646 of NW_010259664.1, forward strand.
CATTCCTTCACATATTTTCACTCCCCTCTTCAGCTGCAGTTGCACATTTTTTCCCCTCTTCTTAAACACATTATCCTGCGTTGGCCTTGGCCAGCGGTGGGTCCATCATGGAGCCAGCTGGAATTGCCTCTATTGGATACGGGAGGCTTTCAGCAGCTTCTCACAGAAGGCACCCTTGTAGCCGCCCCCACTACCAAATCTTAGGCATGCAAACCCAATACACACCTTAGAGCATTGGTAGTAGTTCTGGGGGGAACTCTGCTCTTTGTGAAGGGGAATGCAATGAGAGGGATCTTACATCGCCTTGCTTGGCTTTAATGGGAGGAGCAGGAGATTTCCGGGTTCATCTGCTGTTACCAGTATTGGTCTGAAATTGCTCCCTGTGTCATTGCCATTGCGAGGTAATGAATACCATTGTAGCCCACCAAAGAAAAATTAATACAGGCAAAATATTTTTACAAGGGGAGAATAAAGAACTGATGCTCAGACAGCTGCTTTGGGAGAGGAACTGCTGTTATTCCCATCCATGAACCTAGAGGAAAATACTTTGTCAAGGCAGTAACTCAGTTAGCAGCCTCAGGGTATTTTACTAAAAGGAAAAGATCAAGAGAAGCATTTCTTCCTAAGTATCTTGTGAACCTAGATCTTTATTTAATTTACTGCAGTACTTCATGCATTCTGTTAAGTCTCTTAGAGAGTCTGAGGAACCCTTGTCTTTCGTACTTTAGGTCTCCAGCGTCGTAGACTGATTCCTGCTCCGTTGCCAGATGCTGCCTCCCTAGGAAGAAAACCCAGCGTTACTGGCCAGTGGGTTGATCTACCACCTTTGCCAGGCACTTTAAAAGAGCCATTTGAAATTAAAGTTTATGAGATTGATGATGTGGAACGATTACAGCGACACAGACAAGAGGAAACTGAGGTCAGCACATATTTTACAACAACTGCAGACAACTTAAATTACAGTATACAGGCAGAATCCTTGCTTGAATGCCAGAATAGTGTTCTGGAAATTGATTGCAATTAAAGCTCTATAATTATTAATTTTACAATTCATATGTTGGGGTACCCTTAACACAGAAAATGAAAATGATTACTGTCTAAAATTAATTGTGTCTAACATGACTGATGGTGTAAATGGAAGTTACCAATGAATACATTATGAGAAGACTTTATAATCTTAGACTCGCTGATGAAACATTACGGCCTCCTTCAACTATAGGGTCATTAACTCTTTATGTAAATGACAGGATTCTATTAAATCAGGGATACACTGAGTTTAATTTACTTGTAATTGGAAAACACTTTAGCTAATTCTCTTTTGGAGACCAAAATTCTATATTCTTCTGATGCCTTTTTCCCGTTTCTTTCATAATAGCCTTTCCAGGATGTTGAGAAGGTAGGAATGCTTTTAAGAAAATAAGAATTCATATGTTTTAGGATTAAATATAACTCTTACATTATTATTAGGCTGTGTTTATCATTTGCACTACTGGAAAAAAGTCCTCTACAAACAGCAGTAATTTCAGAATGTATTAGAGATGTTTGCTAATTCAGAGAAGGGCAAAAAATGCTCGAGTGATGTAGCATGCTGTTCCTTTAGATTAGAATCCATTAATGTAAACTTAAAAAAAAAAACCCAAAAAACCAAACCCCACCAACCCCACAGCCAAACAAACCAACCCACCTGCTAACACTTACAAGTAATGAGCTGGGAGCAATTTGTGTGAAACTGTTGGAGGTCAGCTTGTAGCAGGCAAATTCATGAAATGGTCTTTCTGTGTCTTAAAAGGGTCTGATGTATTTCCATACCAAGCTGAAGATACTAGAAAGGCGCCAGCAGCGAATCAGAGAAGTAAAGGCAAAGCATGAATTTTTGAAGGAAGAGTTGGAAGAGACGAAGTGCAGGTTGATGATGGACCCAAATAAATGGAAAGAAGACTGTAAGTATTTTGCAAAAACAGCTGTATGATCAGCATGTAACAAATTTTGAGCATGTGAGCAGTCCCACTGAAAAAGTTAAGCACTTGCTAAGGTATTTTGCTGCACTGAGCCCTAAAATACTCTGTGACTCCATTTGTACTTCTGTGAGAGGGGATTTGCTCGGTGCTGAGTACTACGGGAAATGAACAAAAACCCCCACCAAACTAACCGGAAGAGAACGTCAGAACAATGTAGAGACTCACTGTGATGCTTGTTAATATTAAATATTTATATAACCTTTGATTATCCTTCTTTCCAAAGAAGGAAAAAAATGTCTTGCATCTGCTGTACTAAGTGAAAAGATTTTCTTAGTTCAAGAGAAATAAAATTGTCTGTTTTGTCTGACAGTTGAAGTGGATCCTGATCTCGATAAGGAGTCACAGGAGTACCTGGAGGCACTGGAACAAGTGACAGAGGAACTGGAGCAGTGTGTTAATCTGTGCAAGTCACATATCATGATAGTGACGTGTTTTGATATTGGAATAACAGATGCACAAGATGGAGTAAGGGAAGTGGAGGTCTGAAGAGAGGTTTTTCAAGGGGCTGAAGGAAGTGAAGCTGGATCGTACGACACGAAGAAGAAAAGAGATTAAGTGGCTGAGAAGTGAAGGAGGAAAGGTGAAGCCTAAGAAGCAACAACGAATGTTGTAAGAGAAAGAAACGGCTGAGGGATGGGAATGTTCATAAATCATTTGGTGCCTCAACGTGACCTGAACTGTACAAAGATGAAAGTAGGATCAAGAATTGCTTCTACCAGAGGGAAGCAAAGAAATTTAGTACAAACCAGACACTGATTAACAAAGAACAAACATAAAATGGAAGTGCCTTTAAAGTTCATTTGGTTTTCATTTTTGTATTTGGTGCTAGAATTAAAGCCAGCAAACCTAAGCAGACCACAAAATGTATTCCTACGAAATATTTTATACTGTATAGTGTATTTATGACTATATGTAAAAAACAAACAGCATTGTAGCAAAAGCAATAAGTAAATTATGTTTTCATACCTGAACTTGCCTTCTTGTTTCATAGAAAAGCTGTTTAATGTAGCAGAATTAAAATTGTATTATAATTGTTTTCTTGGTTAGGGTTCCAGATATTTTTATGAACATTTATCTATTGAAAGGGTGTATTATGGCATTTTGAGATGATTGTTTTACCTTCAGGTTTTGTAATATTACTTTTTCAGATCAAAATAAATGTTTGTTTTCCATTTTATATATACATATATAGATATATATTAACTGCTTACCTACTTCCTTGGTTACTAACCTCACTTATCCCAGACCTGGTCTTTTTGGAGTCATAAACTTAATGTGAGGAAGTCTACAAAGGGCACTGTGGTTTGTTTTGGTTTTTTTTTCTTTTTTCCTCTCTGACTGCAGGAATTGAGAATTATGTTTGTTACCAAAACCATAAAGCAAACAAAAAAATTTTTGTAAATGTTAAGTTAGGTCCATATTTTTATATAGTTTTGACTATAAATATAGCATTTGCATTTTGAACTTTTAAGACAAATAGTATATCTTTTTACAGTTTTTCTAAGGAAGGCAAACCCTCAGGATCAAGTTTATACATGCTGCATGAGATTTGTGCTTTTTTGAAGGAGGCCACTTAAGTGTGGAAACTATTGATAAATTGTTGCCAAACAAATACTTTTGAAAAGGTTTACTAGTGTATGTAATACCACATTTCATAATGAATCATATTTTCTAATCATCTTCCTTTTTATGGTTTTTTCAAATCCTTTGTACAAATCTGTATTATAACAGCTTGCTTCAGTTTTTATCTGTGAATAAAAGATACATCTATTGTTACGATTGCTTCTTGCTACAGTTTTAATGGTCACAAGAGAGGATGGCCTGTGGCACACTGTGTTAAGTGCTGTATTATATTATCTCTTTGCCCAAGAGATAACTGGGAACAGAGTTTTGACATTAGTCGTCATAAACCAATCTGGAAAGAGAGACAGAACACCAAAGGGTAAAATAAATAGCGATGATAATACTTATATTCTCTTAGCACTTCATAGTTTACAGAACAAAGACCTGTGGCTCACATACTTGTTTTCCCTGATGAGGCAAAGCAATTAAAAATGGGTCTAAAAACACAAGAAAACTTTAGGAACTGGAATCAAGCCCTGGGCCCTGTAGGTCCATCCCAGGAAATGACTGCATGCATTTCTGACTGACACTACTGCATTTGCTCTCAGATTAGTAGCTGTGCTTGCTCCCTGTCTCCCTCTGAGGCTGGCTGGAGTAACTCCAGGCAGATTTAATGTAAAGCTACTGCTGCTAATGACACCATCTTGAGTATTTTCCAGCTATTTGGCCAAATGGCCTGTAATGTGTGAATTTTCCCCCTTCCTCTTTTTCTCTCCTTATGTAGTCCTAGCAGCAGGGCATCCAAACACCAAGTTGTCTTACCTTCACAAGAGGCTTATGAGAGGTGGGTAAATGCTTTCCTCCTCATTCTGTGGCTGGAGAAGTGGGAGAGGGAGAGCAAGAGTTTGATACTTAAATATCTCTGTGACCTTGCATAGGTTACGAGGGATGTCCTGCTTCTATCTACCACTCTGTGATTTATCCCTGGGAAGGGGGTGTGCTGTGTTTGCTCACTGACATTTGGCTCTGCATTTGGTTGTGCGCAGGGGAATGTGGCATCTAGAATTTCTGGAGGATCCCCTTGCTGATATCCCTGAATACTAGTTATTAAGTTGTAAATTCCTGCTCTATTTACTTTCTCTGTGTGTGCAGAAATTCACAGTTCTTCCAAAGATGGAATCAAAACCATGTAGTGATTCAGTATGTTGTGGTTTTTTCAGAGCAAGGATTAGATAAATAAATACAATCAAAATAAAAAAGGCAGCAGTGTGCTGAGGGACAAGCATTTCTTAGCAAAGGGGAAAGCCTTCAAACCAGAGGGCCAAAGGAGAACACATTAGTGAGGAGCTCTGCTTGGGGGTGTTAGGTTTTGCACTGGTGCCGTTACGCTGTCCTCTGGAGATGCACATCTTTGTGGTGCTGCTGCAAGGTGAGTTGACCTGTGGTAGCTGAGCCCTGGGCACAGCAAGGCTGGGCTCAGTCTGTTCAAGGGAGCCTATAACCCCCTCAGGAAGGGACGCAAGAGTTTTTTGTTTCGGTTATTTGTCAGCCACTTTATCCTCTCCTCAGAGGTTTTCATTGTTTCTCTCCCAGTCTGGCAATGTTATAATCCTCTGAAATAAAAATCAAGCCACTAATCATCCACCCCAATTTTTATAAACACGACAATTTGTTTAAATATCCCACTGTATGGTGTTTGCCAATCAGCCTTGTGTCCTTTGGTGCTTTCTCCTTAATTTCTAACTATGGTTATGTTTGCCACAAGGTAGCAAAAGAGACATTTCAGGGCTGCTTAGTTCCATGTCAGCATGGCAATAGCATGCATATGAAATGCATTTAGCCTCTGGCTTGGTGACACAAAACAAGCCTGAGATGCAAAACAAGGTGAGGCACTGATGGATGAAATAGTAGACTTTTCCCTATGCAAATTCTATTCTTCATTGGTAGTTGTGGATAGTAAATTATCTTTCATATCTCAAGACCTCAGAGCCTGTAATATTCCTTTCCTTTTGGTTACTTTTGCAATTCTGTCAAGTTATTTATACAAATAAATGCTTAGTTTACAATTCAAGCCTATTTTGCATAAGGCTTAATTAAATAAGGTTACAAATTATAAATGTAAAATGAAGCTGAAATTTATTTGAATTAAATTTATTTCATTAATTTTCTATTGAGATTTAATGATTTAAGAGAGTCTTAAATTGCACACTTGAAGAAGGGATCTTTTCGGGTTTATTACAGTATTAAATAAAACCTTAGAAACCCACTGGTGTTGGAGAATGGCCTGAGTTACTTTAGGCAGGGCTAATTCACACTAGAATTCTTCCTCCCTTGGTTGCAGATCTTCCCATGAAATCCCTCACCTCCTACTTGCTGGGACAACCCTTGGTGGCCCAGTCTGCCAAGCAGCTCACATCATGCTTATTTCCCAGCAACAGAAAAAAATGTAGTGACAACTGCTGTTTTTTTTTTAAACCAATGCAATGTTGACTTTAAATAAAGACTAAAGATTAAAATTCAGGAAGTTGGACATAAATTCCCTTTTCCTCAAAACCCACTTCTCACCAGATTTCACTAACCGGGAGGCCAGAGGTGAGCTTGCTTGCGTGTGAGGAGCAGGGAAAGGAGAGATCCACACTGTCTCAGTCACAAGGACAGGCATGTTTCAGGAAGGAATGAAGTATGGACTGGACCAGAAATCAAGTGAGAAAGTAGGACTCTTGTCTGGTGACCAGGGACTGAAGAAAGCAAGGAGAATCTTGCATTCTACACGTGGCCTCCAAGTTTGCTTTTGAAATTTCTCATCCAATGGTCATGGCCAAATATATAAAACAACTCCTGTGAGGTGGGAATTCAAGTCACTTGTCAGAATTTGCAAGTTGAGTGGATGAGTTGGATGATTCAGTAGCCAGTCCTGTAAGCTGTGATGTTGCTAACCATCCACCAAGCAGTGTACATCTATGGGGACATTGCTACCTTGCTAGAAGTGTTTGGAAATGCGGTTGCTACAAACAGATTCCCTATAGAGAAATCAGATGGTGTGTAGGCAAAACCTCATTTAATATATGTGTAAAACATTTCTCCCTGCAGTGCTTCTTGTCTAACCAGTTCCAGCTAAGGCGTCTGTAGGACACTCTTAACTGCAGTATTGAAATGTTAGTACTAACAGAGAATGCAATAGAAATAAGAGATTATTTCTTCTTTTCTCAGCATGCAGAAAGTGTTTCATTTATTTCTATTTCAAGGTACCCGTGTATCCTGTTCCTGGTTATAAACCCACGTTTTCCAGTCACTTGCATTTTATTTTTAAAGTTACGTGCGGAACATAACTCCACAGGCAGCTGTTCTATATTTTGGCTACAGGCAGGGTTTAAGGCAAAAATGTTAGCTATAAGATAACCTCTGTATCAGATGTCCAAGCTGGCAGAAGTGGACACAAATTAAAAATGTGCTGTATTTGGGCCCCAATTCACTAGAGCACTTAGGCACCTGTTTAACCAGGCAAGTAATTCTGGTTTGTATCCAGCAAAACACTCCAGTTTTGGCTTATGTCCCATTGACTTGGATTTTTTTTGCTCCAGGGCTTCAGATGGTGTAAATTGCTTTAGCAGTGGTACAGTGGAGCTGCGCTGACTTTCACCAGGTGAAGATCCTTCAGTGGTATTTGGGAGAAAGGAATGAATAATTCTGTTGTTGTACAATGATATCATGAGGGCAAACTAAAAAATAGAAACTGCCTCCCAGGCTGCTCCTGTGTGTAGCATCTCATGGCTTCATGCAGAATTTGACTTGCAGAAATCTGTTTGTAGAATACCTAGAGTAAGACAAGAGTCCTTACAGTGTAGATATTCAGAGAGATTTACTCTCAGACCTGCAGGGGACCTGCCTGATGATGGTGTGTTTGGCATGGCAGTAACCTTACGACAGTTTACGTAGGAGCCCGTTATTCCACTCATTGTTTCCCTTCCCAGGGCTCTCCCCACAAGCTGGTGGGGAGGCAGCAGGACCATGGTAGCTAAAGGAGGGGACCCTTTCAGAGCAACCTACACAGGGACTCCAGCTGATGTGCACTTCCTCAGTGGCCTGGTTTTACCTCAGTTTTATGTCTTTTGACTATTGCATTCAACTTGAGACAGGTTATTCCTGGGCATATTCCGGTGGCTCCCAGATGAGAGGGAAATGCAGCTGTCACACTACGTCTCACTGAGGGATAGACAATAGAGAAATGCTCATACAGGAGATACAAGGAACATTTCTGCCTTCTATTCATTGCATCAGTGCTTTTTCAGTAGCATAATTCACTCGTACTTTTATATTAATACATTCTATAGAGATTAGGACCTTATGAAAATCCTGGTGGTAAGGAGGTTTCTCTAAGATAGCTTTTGTTTGGTTAATTTGTCTTGCCAGTGGATGGCCCAGCTCCTGGTGTGAGCCAGTACAGCTTAATTCTCCAAAGGTTTTGCTTCATTTATTTCTTTAATGCAAACATTTCTGTGGGAGCTTCCTATCAGGTCTGGCAAAAGAAGGCAGCAACAGTCACTGTGCCGCCTGGTCTCCCTGGGGTGGCTGAAAGAGCTTGCCCTGACTTTTGACAGCACAATGCTGTCTTTTACCGAGTCTAAATGGACCTATGCTGTTGACTTCAGCAGGGGGAGAAGCAGGTCATAAGTTACCTCCTGGCATTGCCAGTGTTACAGCAATATTACGTGGCCAGTAGAAGCAAAGCCTTCAGGGTAGTGAAAAAGCAGGTTCATCCCTCCTTGTTATCTGGCTGTCCCACCCGAGGTCAACGGATTGCCTTAGATTCTGCCCTTCAGAGCATCGGGGACCTAATCAGGGCTGCAGAGCTCTTGACACAGCTCACGTGACTGTATTTAAAGCACATTTTAATTGATCTGACCTTGCATGGGAAATACCTTTAGAGTCCTAATGTGCTGCTCTCCGGGAGGCAGGCGCAGTGCTCCAGGGCACAGGCAGCACAGAAATAAGCAGACATTTTAGAGTTTGGCCTTTGACTGGAAAAACTGACTTTAAAATATCGGCTCACTGTGACCTTTCCCTGTGTCTGTAACAATGACACTCCATTTGTCAGCGCCTGGCACAGATACACTTACAAATGCCCCTTGTTTTGAAGGGTGCCACTCATTTTGTTGTACATTACCATTTAAATGAGTTACATTTGTACCTAAAGGCTTCAGTCTCATGGGGCTAAGTGCTGTTTAAACAATTTTTTAGCCTAAATAGACAGTGTTTGAGGGAAGTGGACTACCGTGTTTCCCTCCAAATTGAGCTTGTAACAGTTCTTAAAAATATGTCTCTCTCAATGTCCTTTGCTGCGTACAGAGCAAAACCTTCAGACGTGGCAGCTGAAACACTGCAGACAGGCTCTGATGGGATGCCGTTTCCAAACTGCTCAGTTTTCACAGCAAAGACCTGTTATTTTATGACAGGAAATGAGAGAAAGCAAAGCTTTCCTTTCAGCTTTTGGGGAGAGAAATGGAAGGAGGAAAATGTAATGATATATACAAATACATTCAATGAGGAACATACCAGCACCCAAGCTGTACATGTCTTTGCAAAAGCTGGGCATTCTGGGCAGGCAAAAAGGGGTGAAGACCGAGGGCAGCCATGTGCTGCACCTTCGATTCCTCCCCCTGTTTGTATCCTTGGTCTCATCTCTGCTCAGCTTCCTCCCAGCCGAATTATTTCCAAAATCCCTATGTATGGCTTTGATGTAGCAATTTTATAAAACACTTTTACAAACACAAGATTTCCCTGTTTCTCCTTATCCCAATTCTTAGTGTTCTGTAGGGCACTGTCTATTTTTCTTGCTGTTCCCTCTTTGGATGCCTCATTCGGTCTCTGATTTGCTCTGTGATATACAAGGTATCTCCATCTTTTCTTCCTGCTCTTCTTTACTAATATTCCAGTTGTAAATGCACTTTGCCACGAGGTGTTGTGCAATGTGAGCTGGCCCCTGCCAGGAGAGGGTGCAGCATGAGAAGAGAAGTGTTGGTAAAAGGAAAGCTGTCTGGTAGAAAAACTGGGGATGGACATCTTAGGACTCAAAGACAGCTGTGTTGGGGCCAGTGAGATTATGTTTAGAATTGGTCCAGCAGTGTATAGCTGAGATATTTTTGTAGTCATCTTCATATATAATAAGTCAAAATGTCTTCTGCCTGAACTTCACTGAGCTATGCTTGTATTTAAATTGCACAGAGAACTGTTCAGTTTTGTGCCATACTTTCACCACACTGTTGGGTATAGACAATAAGCCATTACTAAATCCAACTTCACTGCTAGGATTTTTTTAAGATTATTTTTTAGGCAACTACTGAAATAATGCATATGTACTACTTACTCGTACTCCAAAGAGCTCCAGCAAGACAGCTTCTCATTTGTATGGAATTTTTCTATGAGATATCCAGTAGGATGCTGAGGGAAGTGTTGAATATGGAAACCAACTAATTTTTTTTGTTTATATGTGCAGAGTTTATTGTGCTGTCTTATTACTCTGTTGTTTGGAAAAAACTAAAATGCAGTGGATCAGCAAACTAGGGTCTGGTACATTCTTGGTGTGCCCTGGAGCCTTCAAAATTCCTGTGACTTGGAAAAATTCCCTTTTCCAGCCTGAATGTTGAAGTTACATGATGGGGTTGTCCTTGACGGATGGCTAACCCAGCACAAGCCAAGCTCTGAAATAGCATGGTAGCATTAAATGTCAAAGACATCTCATTTACTTTTTCTTTAAAATCAGAAAACAGGGAAGCTATTCTGATTACGTGAGGAGGGACATTCAGATGTACAGACAAGACAGTGGCTGGTTTGCCACAAGGACTAAAGGTAACTTTTCAGGTGTGTAAATTGTAAATACAGATTTGAAAGCTTCACGAAGTTTACTCCTCCATGGTTTTCATGGTATGGATGTGATCTTTGAATCACTGATGCTATTAGATCAATTAATATAATAAATAGGTCTCTGTATGTTGGGAATAGGACCAGGAATTTAAGCTCTGTATGCACCAGTCATGCAGCTGTGCAGTCTTTGCTCTCCAAGGCCTTTCCCCATTAGCAGTGTTAATAATCAGGTTGGAAAACGAGCACAGCAGTCTGATAGCACCATATGCAAACTAACTGGGAACCTTTGGAAATGCTGGTATCTTGCCTTCCTTCTCTGGCAAAAGCCTCTCTGCCCCTTGCATATACGCAGCTAGTTAATAATTCTCCAGCTGACGGCAACTGAGAAGATGTAGGGTTGCTCCTGGCACTGTAGGACGCGTGCAAGTTGTTGCATGCATTTCAAGTGGCTTCCACTGTGTTGCTATTTACACAGAACTCCTGATGCTTTGGGGGGAGGGTATTTAACTGTAATCTCCCACAGCAACAAGCTGCACAGGCAGTAGTTCTGCTATTTGTATATAAGTTTAGAATGTGGCAATACTTCAACAAAGCCAGCGTGGCTTTGTGTTTACAGATGTGTTGCATCAGCCTTGCCTTTGTTGTGCTATCATCTTATCAGTGTGAATGACTGATGTGTTTTGCCAGCCTGCAGCGTGTTGGCACGGATGCTTAGAAGCGACCTGTTGCTGCTTTTCGCTTCTGGAGTGCACAGGTGTAGGCTGGGAAGAGGGTCAGTGCATGACAGAGCATCTCCACTTGTTGACAGTGCATGACTCCACTGTGGCAACCCGTTCTCCTGATCGTTCCCAGTCTTTGAAAAGTCCCGGGTCCAGTTTAGGCAGTGTCACAGATGTCAGTGCCAGCGTGGCAGGGCCTGTGGGCCACCTGGAACCTCTCCAGTTTTGGTCCTTATTGCACTGCAGTTGCTGTTTCTTGTACCTTAAGTTTTAAACCACTTAATGTCAAGATGGGAGTTTTGTCAGCATTTACATGCATCAGATTATGATCAATCCCGTTGCCCAGAGGGATGTGAGACCGATGCATAAATAATAGATTTCACTGAGCATTTGGAACAAGGAGCGAAAGGGCTGCAGTCTTTTATTTGCAGCTCTTCTGCACACAGAGGGGAACGGTGACCATGTGGAAGGACTCAGCTTTGTACCACAGCCAGCTTAAGTGACGACTTAACAGCCCTGGCAGTGGGCTGGTGGCTCACCATACCCAGCAACTCAGCAAGAGCTGGAGATTTGCTCTGTATCAAGACAAATGGCTCTTTATTTGCTTTATGTTAATTTTTGCCTTTTCTAAGATGCATGATGAACCAAGGACAGTGGTAAGATGTTTCATACCTTAGCAGACAGGTTTTTTCCCCCCATTTTGTCCAAACTTGAACTTGTCCAGAGGCTTTTGAACAGAAGTAGTTTGTTTTTTATATTGGGTTTCAGACATGTTCTGACCGCATCAGAAAATGGCAGTAAGAAAAGTGCAGAACAACTGTAACAAAAGAGAACCTGCATCTGTTAGCAACCACCTCTGAGTTCATTGTTCTCCCTTAGGCCAGCACCATTCCACCCCACACACCAGTAGCAGAATATATTAATGCAAGAAAGCTTTGCCCCACAGTTTGCACTTCAGGCTGCGCATGGTATGTGGCCGGGGAAGCTGTGAAGCGTGATTTCCTATGGACTTAGGCGCATCCTCCTCCCATTACAGCACGCTAAAGTCCTGACATGTTCCCAGCGACAACCCAAGCAGACAAAAGGCAGCATGTGCTGTGGGTAGCAGAGCAATTTGCATGCGGCTGCCTGGCCAATTGCTGCCACCGGGACTGTGTGATGCCTGACTTGTGTCCGCCCTTCTCTTGGTGGAGGAGGTAATTTCCTCCTCTATCTCACTGCCAGTTTTCATGAAACCCCATGGGAATGTAATTATCACTGAGATTTCTGCCCTTGGTTAGATTTGTTTGATGATGGCCAATCCTCCTCCCAGTTACTGGGGATAGGGGGGAGAGTGATGAGATGTACAGTGCAATTGAATAAAAATGGCTCAGCAGTTAGAGGAGTCCCTGTATGCAATAAGAATCTAAATAATTCGCTTTCCAAGATGAGCATTGTATTAAAACAGAAAAATATGCAATGAAGCTGCACACTCCTGAGTCAGTGTCTTCTAGTCCTAAACCTGAGCTCATCTCCTGTAATGAGATACATCTGAAACAGGGCTTTGCTTCTCTCAGTAAGTAACGCCTACCTCTGCTTCTGGGAATGAATTGTGAGTAGTAGAGGAGAGAGGATATTGGTGCAGCCAGTTGATCTTTGTTCAGTGGGGTTAGAAAAGTTGAAAATAAATGTGGTCCTGGAGTTTGCTTATAAGGATTTTTTACATCTCCAGATTCTGGTTACAGATTACATCGGCAGAGCTTTACCTGTGAGTACACTCAGGTAAATTTAGCTTGTCTGAAATTACATCAGTATTGATGAAAAGAGGATTTGGTCCTTAGGCCTTCATTCAGGAAAGCCCCTGTGTTTAGAAAGGATGCTTACACATGGCTTAACTCATTGCCATGCTTCAGAAAACACTTTTCTAATTTACGGGCTTCGTGTGCATTATTGAATGGAAGCGAATTAACTGGAGGTGAAAACAATTCTAGCACATTTCTTCAGCTGCTGGCAATACATGTAACTCCATTGTCTTTAATAACGAGTGCTAATTTTACACCTGTTAAGGACTTGATAAAGAGCAGTGTTGACAGTGCTGTGCCTTCTGGGGTAGATAATGAGCCATTTTGTGTCTCTGAGTCCTGGCTTTCTCACTTGCTTGTGCTGGCTGGAGCTTTATGAGGGTGAGATGTGGATTTTATTTGCTGCCAAGCTTCCTATATTATTATTCTGCCTCTCCCATGCTGCTAGTAGCCATATGGGTGACTTTTAGGAACATGGAAACACTGCATTTTGACTTGCATCCATGTGTAAATGGCCTGAGTGGCTTTCTTGACCTGTATGATCAGGCCTGATATGAGGAGAACATTTGAAAATAGTCTTGGCTTGCACATAGCTTTGTTCCTAGAAGTAAGGCTAGCCATGTCTCAGCTTTGGAGGAGTTCTAGTGAGAATTTTTTGAAGTCACTAATTGTACAGGCCATCTGCTGTAGGGAGGAGGGCTGAAAAATGGTAAGTATTGTCTTAAGTGTGCGTAATCCAATTTTTTTTTGTGAATGCAGCCTTTAATCACCAGTCTTGCAAAGTGAGGCATCTGTTTCTGAATTTAAGTAGCTGAGACTAATCAGACTAATTCAAGTCTTTCTGCAATAGGCCTAATTGATCAACCTAATGTCTTTGGGGAAAAAAAAAAATTGTTTATTTATGTTACTTTTTACAGTAAGGAAGATGATGAATCTTTTAATCACTTTGCATGGTAATCTTGCAAGTTGATGTAGAAATTTGTTTACAAAATACACCTGTTCTCATTTGTCTCTACTTCAAAGCCTGAACTGTGCTTAGAGGGAAAAGAAAGTGCTGATGTGTGTTTTTCCTACCAGAATTTTTATTCTCATAGTAGTGCAGAAAGTTATGTTAGTTTGAAATATATCTTCCAGTGTAACCTGTCAGTCTGAACTGAAGCATTTAGTCTGAGAAGAGGTTTTCAGTTATGCCTTTTCTCACATTTGCGTGGTATAACAAAATAACTTTGGTTTTAGAGATGAGCACCTTGCTCTGAAGAGAGATCATTCGTATATGTATTTAGGCACACAGTGCCGAGCACTCAGTATATTTTGTAAACACTGAAGCAAGCTATTATCAGAAGAGTGTTATCGAGGGTAAACAGAAAGAGCAAAGGCACACAAGCCAGTGAGGCTAGTAGGCAGTAGATTTGGCTCCTTGTTCCTCAACCTGGCTGCTGGAAAATACACCACATCCCAGAGCTACCAGTCTAATACTGCCTGGACCTGCCCAAACATCTTGAATCAAATGCAGAAATGCTATTTACAGGACAAAAATATCCTTCTGAGAAAAGGATACTTACCCTGTCACTGTAAAACTAGCAACTTGAATTCTGCTAAACTTGCCTCAGGTAGGAATTCACTGATAATTTTACAATTGGATATTGTCACATTCCTGGAGAAAGCTGATGTGGACTAAATGATACATTTTATTATATGCCCAGACACACATTCAACCAGGAAACTGTACTAGCAACAAAATTGCATTGCTTTGCTTTGTGAACTTGTTAAAATAATGTTTCATTTGCTGGTGTTGAAAGCTGGAAGAAGTCTTCCTCCTTACAGGTTCAGATAAATCCTGACATTGCACACAGGCCTCAACCCTGGGCAGATTATTAACCCTTGAGTGAAGTTACACTTGACTTCAGTCTAATATGTAGTGAAAGTTATTCACATACCTAAGCCTTTATCTTAATTATAATTTGCCTGCTGTATTAGGGAATGGCTTAATGTGCCAAAGGCAAAAATGTCTGCATTTCTACTCAGCCTATGAGGCTAGACCTTTTTCTTAAAAGATACAAGAAATAGCCCTCCTTCTACTGTTTTTATGATGGTAACATAGTAAGAGAGGAAACTAGTATTAAACACAGTAATGAAATCATGCCTATTGTTTCACAAGTCTGTATTGGAAAATAACCAATGGAAATGGTAAGAGTAAGCCAGTGAGAGTTAACTTAAACTCTGTCATTATACAGTCAGAAACACATGGCATCTCCCAACTCCACTTCATTTAGTTAATATTTTGCAGAGTGTTTGCATGTGTAGTGCTGATCAGTACTAAGATGTAGTCCACCTAAGTCTTTACCTGCTAAATAAACCAATATCCTCTAAATAACATTTAGGCATAGATAATCAACTTAATGTCATGAACATTTGTTACAAATGTTTTCATCCTTTCCCTGCTGACCTTTGTAGAAGACAGCACCATAAGGTTTGTAGGATGTATCTGGGATGTTTCTTAACTCACAGAAGACATTGTAGCATAAATAATTTTACCAAATGATGTTACTAGAACACTCTTTGTACTTGTTCTTTCCTATCATATAACTGCTGTCACTGGGGTGGTGGAGATATTTTGGTATCACCGATGTCACCACAGCCCAAGGTAATTTAAATAATTTGAAATTAGATACAGAGACAGTCTTGCACATAGCCGTGGTGCTTTCATGTGGTTTACTCTTGTTTTATTGATGGCATTGTTGGAAGTCTATTACAATGTAATACTAGGAGGAATTAGTGCTATGAAGTGGCTGATCTATAAGCAAGTAGTGATCCAGTTCTGATTAATATCTTTATCAATGACATGGATGAGGGGATTTAGTACACCCTCAGTAAGCTTGCAGATGACACCAAGTTGGGTGGGAGTGTTGATCTGCCTGAGGGTAGGAAGGCTTTGTAGAGGGATCTGGACAGGCTGGATTTATGGGCCAAGACCAACTGTGTGAGGGTCAACAAGGCTCAGTGCTGGATCCTGCACCTGGGTCACAACAACCCCATGCAATGCCCAGGTGTCCTAGAAGGCCAGTGGGATCCCGGCCTGTATCAGAAGTAGGTGGCTAGCGGGACTGGGGAAGTGATTGTCCCCCTGTACTGGGCACTGGTGAGGCTGCACCTCAAATACTCTGTTCAGTTCTGGGCCCCTCCCTGCAAGAAAGACACTAATGTGCTGGACCGTGTCCAGAGAAGGGCAGCAGAGCTGGGTAGGGGTCTGGCTAGTGCTATGAAGTGGCTGATCTATAAGCAAGTAGTGATCCAGTTCTGATTAATACCTTTATCAATGACATGGATGAGGGGATTTAGTACACCTTCAGTAAGCTTGCAGATGACACCAAGTTGGGTGGGAGTGTTGATCTGCCTGAGGGTAGGAAGGCTTTGTAGAGGGATCTGGACAGGCTGGATTTATGGGCCAAGACCAACTGCATGAGGTTCAACAAGGCCAGGTGCTGGGTCCTGCACTGTGGTCGTAACAACACTGTGCAATGCTACCTGTTTGAGGATGAGTGGCTGGAAAGCTGCCTGGCATAAAAGGACCTGGGGGTGTTGGTTGAGAGCAGCTAAATATGAACCAGCAGTGTGTCCAGGTGGCCAAGAAGACCATTGGCATCCTGGCCTGCGTCAGGAACAGTGTGGCCAGCAGGACTAGGGCAGTCAGTGTCTCCCCTGTACTGGGTATTGGTGAGACCACACCTCAAATCCTGTGTTCATTTTTGGGGCCATCACTTCAAGACAGACACTGAGGTGCTGGAGCGTGTCCAGAGAAGGGCAACAGAGCTAGGGAAGGGTCTGGAGCACAAGTCCTGTGAGGAGGGGCTGAGGGAGCTGGGGGTGTTCAGCCTGGGGGAAGAGGAGGCTCAGGGGGCTTAATCACTCTCCACAAAAAGGAGGTTGGCCTCTTCTCTCAAGCAACAAGGACTAGGACAAGAGTAAATGGCCTCAAATTGCACCTGAGAGTTTTAGACTGGATATTAGGAAAACTTTCTTCACTGAAAGAGTTTTGTCATTCAGTGGAGTGGGCAGCACAGGGTAGTGGTTGAGTCCCTATACCTGGAGGTATTTAAAAGCTGTGTAGATGTGGCACTTAAGGGCATGGTTTAGTGGTGGACTTGTCAGTGTTATGTTTAAGGTTGGACTTGAATATCTCAAAGGTCTTTTCCAAACTAAATGATTCTATGATCTAGTGAAATCTGTAGCTTTCTGTAGCATTCTGTTACTGGAGCTGAAATAATAGGAGACTGCTTGGTCATTGGGATGTTTGGTAAACTTAAGCAAGGGCCTCCTTATGAGCTGAAAGGCTCAAAAGGGCTTTTCTGAAAAGCACAGTAATTGGTTACTTGATGGCTTGATTTTTGCATATGCAGTGGCAGAAACATAAAGAAGCTGTTGTGAAGGTGGAGGAAACTGAAGGAGAATTTGGGGAGACAAAGTGATAAAGACAGACTTGTATTTTATAGGAAAGCAATTGCCTGCTGCTGTTTGTTCTTTTGGTGCTTTGGTGGCAGGACTTGGTGCATGTCTTCTGTAACTAGCAGCGCTGTACCAAAGATGTTCCTGACCAGTAGTGGGCTTGTGCTGATAGTGACTAATGGGAGTACTGTCTGTCTTACTTGGTTTCAGTCTCTACCATGATTTATTTTTACTGGAGTGTGGATACGAACCGAGCTTTTAAATACATTGAAAGGCTCTTTCCACCCTCAGACAATCTGATAGTACCATCCTTTCTGCAGGGAAGGTGAGATCATTCTATTCTCCTCAACACATCAGTCTGAGGCACGAGGTAAGAAACTTTTTTCACTCTGAATACGGCATGTGTTTTGAAAGTCAGGTCTAACTAAATCTGCCACTTTCTATCTATCTTCTGGTGTGCAGCCATTTGCTGAAAAGTGGGAGCTTTTGTGACACAGGGAGTATGAGACTGTCTAGCCAAGAACATGTAATACAGTCCTCATATTACTTTAATACTGGTTTAATAGTCTCTCATGGTTCAGTTGTGATCTCTAACCCAAAGCTGCCAAGATCGGAATAATCTTGGTATTTAAGAGTAGAAACAGCTTTATAGTTAAAATTCTTGTCCTGTTCTGTCCTGCGATTTTTGCTGCAATCTCCCTTTAAGTGATTCAAGGTTGCACTGTGTGTCCAGGAGAGATGACCTTACATTTAAAATAAAGTTAAGCTTTTTTTTTTTTAAGTAAAAAATAACCTCTTTGTTAAAAACCCACAACACTTGCATCATTGATTCAGCCTTGTTCATCAGCACACACCTGAAATAATGTAACTTAACTTACACAGTAAGGGCATTGTGTTTACTCTTATCCTGTATTGTGGAGGGATGTGATTTACTTAAAGGTCTTTCACTCTCCCTGATCCCCACTCCAAGTTCACGTCTTCTACCTGAATCAGGCATAACAGATTTGAAAGTAGCATTTCATACACTGCTCTACTGAATTCCTTTTTAGAGGAAGCTCTAATCTGGATATTGCTTCATAAATCTAGTCCTGTATGTAAGAGCTCAGCTTCATGAGGTTTTTCTTGCATATACTTTTGCTCACATGTCATAAACTTAAATCCCAGCATTTAGGTAGGGTGTTGCAAAAGCTGCAGACCCGTGTTGTTGTTTACAACATATCGCATAATACATGCACTTTCCCTCACATCTTACTATTTACCTTACTGGTTAAAGCTATCCTTTGCACTACAAGTATGTAAAGGTTAGAGTAGCGTATGTATGCTTAAAGCCAAGATTGCTTCTTTTGCATTCTGTCCAGGTTAATCCATTTTGGGTAAATTTGTTAACCCAGACATCTTGGATCTTTCCCATATACAGCCTCAATAGATTCTGTAAACATCTTTTGGTAGGGATGCTGAGAGGTTCTATCTGGTTAAGGGCTAAAGGGAAATGAAGATGCCCTTAAGACAGTTTTAGGCACTATTGCTTATATTGGAATAGTTCTGGTGCTGAAAAGCTTTGAGAGCAGTTGGATCAATTATGGAAGAGTTGGGATTTGGGGACACCCAATTATGTCTATTTCTTTGAACACAGACAGTTCTTCAGATTTCCCTTTATGGGAGAAATGTAGATTCTTAAGCTGTATTCTTGGTGCAGGTAAAGCAGTGTGGCTTTACTGAAGTCAGACTGACATTGCCTCTACAGGATCTGTCTTTAAGCTTTAGGTCTTTTTCATCACTTTACAGAGCAAAACAAGTGTGCTTTCCTCTAAAAGACATTGTGTTCTCTGTGGAGCTTCAGTGATGAGCAAAGAGAAATCTTTCCATTTAAATAACTATAATTTATATTGACGATAATATGCTGAATTCTATAACCACTTCCATCTCTCAGAAGGATCTTAATACATCCTTGAGTTTTGGGACACCGTTTCATCTGGATGTAGTAGATGGATGTAGATGTCATGGGGTCTTTAATTTTCACTCCTTAGATTCATTCTCCTTCTTTCTGATTAATTTCTCTATGGGGTGTCTGCCTTTTACATCACTGCAAATGGAGTGCCGGGGGGAGAGATGTAATGTTTTATTAGCAGCCTCTGTTTAATGTAACTGTGGTAGTCCTGTGAACTAAATACGCTATCAAATGTAATTCCCCTGAGATGAACAGACTTACTGATACTGGAAGAACTATAGAACATACACAGGCTATAGAGGAAAGCCGAAACAGCCAAATCTTTTTCTGTACCTTTTTTCAAAGCCTGACACTGGGGTCTTTTCTGTTAATGTTAAATTTTGCTTTCTTGTAGAAAAAGAAAGATATTTCAATGTACAGTAAGTATTTGACAGTTGATGGAATGAAAAGGTTGAAGCTAATGTGTGAATGGTACTGCAGTGGCTGTGGGAACATACCAAAGAAAGGCTGAAATCATGCATATGGACTCCTAGCACACTACATTGAAGAGTGTTCTCCTGTTCAAAAGCTCACTTAAGTCTATTGAACCACAGAATTGAAGATTTATGAAGTAAAACAACCTGGTCTAGCGGAAGGTGTCCCTGCCCATGGCAGGGCGTGTGAACTAGGTGGTCTTTAAAGTCCCTTCCAACCCAAACCATTCTGTGATTCAAAGCCAACATCACTCCATTATGTCTCTGCTTTCACATCTTTAAATCCAGAAGACCGAGATGCCCACCAGTGTGAGCACTGGTGCTGAAGCATATAGGAATGGATACTTATCCTATAGGTTCTCTCCTCTTCACTGGGAGAGGTTGAGTCCCAAGTTTTTCCCCAAAGTCTTCTGCTTTATTATTTGTGTGTCTGAATGCCTCAACTGCCATGAAACAGAAGCTGCGCAACCCCAGAGGATCATAGGGTAGTCTGCATGGCACTGATAAGCATGAGCCGTACGTTGTGATGTGAATTTACAGCGCGCTAGCATGAACTTGCCCACATTATTGGGGCTTCAAGACTGCCTTAACGTGGAGTCCTTTTGTACTTTGAAAGGAAAGGTGGAATAAGCCTTGTGTAAGGTGTATCTGCACTGAGGGTGGTATGTAACCTTCTTGG
This sequence comes from Eurypyga helias, assembly GCF_000690775.1. Classification (NCBI taxonomy): domain Eukaryota; kingdom Metazoa; phylum Chordata; class Aves; order Eurypygiformes; family Eurypygidae; genus Eurypyga; species Eurypyga helias. Next base: position 70,131 of record NW_010259664.1, read on the forward strand.
ATTAACTTGTGCTTTCACTCTGTTCTCTAAGCAGCTGGTAATGCAGGGAGGAGTGTTTTTCCCTTCTTTCATATGGAAAACATTACTGCACAAGCAGTACTTGCCTGTGCTATATGTGGCTCTGTCCTTATCTAAGGAGTACCAGGTCTTGCTCCTGTCTAGTTTCACCCACTTGTCCTAGGGATGAACTTGAAGACATTTGGAAGCATGCCAGTGACAAAATAAAAGGTGTATGGGAAAAAAGTGACTTTAGATCTCCCAGGTATCAATCTGGTGCTTAGCTATGAAGTAGCCTTCCTTTTCATTTACTATAAAGAAACTTTGAATCTGCCATATACTATTTAAGTATCTGAGGGTAAGACAGCTGCTCAATCTATGTTTAGTTCTGCAATGTGTGGTACCATAAGTACATCTAACTGGAATATTATGAAGCTTATGGTGATTAGTAAACCTCCTTGAGAAACCTGGATGTAATATACCATAGAATGATGTCACAATAGTAACTTTACTGATCAATAAGTGACTAGTTTTAGAGGAGTGTAATTGAACATGAAAAATTTGTAGCCCATACCAGCAGAGGTCATTGGCCCAAGACCTTGCTGCTTAATAAACCAACTATTTGAATGTCATTTTGACAAGTCAAATTTACATTAACCAGATGTATGGTCAAGGACTTGGCGCGTCCTTAGTTGTGCGTAAATAAGAGCTTTTAAAACAAAGGTGGTGTTCTAAAACAAACTAGGGATCTCTTTAGTATTTATTTTCTGGTTAGAAGGAGGGGTAAAGGTAATGCATATGACTGCAACTTCCAATGAAATATTGAAATTTAGATTCTGCAGGTGATCTTGTACCTGAAGCAGTGACTTTTTTTTTTTTTGTGGAGAGAGTGATATACTTCACTTGCAAGAGAGAATCAACAGTGTGTTTATTGATATAAAACAGAGATTTAACAAAGTTTGATAGTAAATGTGGTGGGTTTAACCAAATTTGATGGCAAGCTACACTGGATTACTTACTGCATAGAGGACAGGGTCAGACAAAACTGTCAGGGAGACCCTCCTGTTGAGTCAAGCAGTTCAGGAAGGACCCCTTTACATTCTGTACTCCTCAGCAAGGAGTCTAGATGTGGATGATCCAATCCTAGTCCCAGACTTGGTCAACAGTTTGTCTGCAATCAATTCTTTGTATCACTTAGCCAAGATTTCAAAGCTAAGTATACTGTTAGCTAATTATCAAGAATCTGTTGCAGTGAGGGGTCTCTGAACCTCAAGGAGTAACCTTGAGAAGTGTCCCTACACAAGGGGACTACCTGGCACACCGCTTGTTGCTGTGCAGGACAGGTCAAAGGGCTCTTGGGCTGCTTGCTATTTATAGGGGCAAGATGACTGACTTGGTAATTTTTACCTACCAACTGCAGCTGTTAGTTTCTTTTGAATTTGGTTTGAGTTTGACATTGACCAGCACTCTGGCTAGGTAGGCATATTACCATAAATTAGCCCTTGGCCTTTGTGTTATCTGTCTATCTAATCTACTTTGAGCTGGATGCATCCCTCGTGACCAGGCACGTTCATCCGGACAGCAACCTGAGATTAATGCTTGAGCGTGGTTACGGGAAAAAGTCAGGTCAGGGGTGGGGAGCACACCATCACACATCTCCATACATACCCACCTGTAATGTCAAATGATCCACTCAAAACCCCCACCCTGCTCCACATGTTAATTTCTTAAGTACCATGACTTCCCTTGAGCTATGCTTTCCCTGAACCACCTTCTGTGATGGTCTTGAGGCCTGCAGGGAAGCATATCACTGACTGGTATAGTTTTATTACAGAAAGGCCTGATTCTTTAATGGTGTTTTGCTGGGGGTATTCCAAGCACTCTTCAGAACTACTGCCATGAACAGGTGGAGACATCTGTAGTCACTGGCACTTTCATTACTTGCTTTTTGTCATGTATCTGCTTTTCATCCTTGGAATTCTTGTCTGCATGCAGTCTCAGTCTTTAAAGCAAAAAACCAAGAGAAAAAAAAAAAAACAACTTCCGAGGGAGAGCTGCTCTTGCTTCTCACATATTGAGTTTTCTTTCTCAGTGTAGAGAAAGTATCTTATCTTAGATACTAGTGCTTCTTAGCCCACTGTATATTCATCCAAGTCTTCACAGAACCCACTTATGACTTGATGCTTTTCCTGGAAAGTCAAAGGAATCGTCTGTCCTCTTGATGCTTTACTTCTAGTAACTTTAGAGTTGAGTGTAAGCAATGAGTGTACCTTATCTGGCAGCCAAGATGCTGTGTTGTTGTCTTGAAGGAGGAATTACGTGATCTTCTCAAATACCTTTGCATGTGACAACACTTGTGCATGGAATGCACATTTCCCTGTTGCTGTGATTAAGACATGTCTACTCCTGCCATACACGGAGTGATATGGAAATATCATCTCTAGCCAACTCTGAATCATGGTCCAAGTGACTAGGTCCTGTTTGCAGTGCCATGGATTAGAACAATCTTTGGCACAAGTTTGAAGAGAAGTCTGAAGTAATTTTTAACTGTGTGCTTTGCGATACCACCTTCTGATATGCTGACCAGGGAGTGCTTGTTCCATGCAGGATAGTCCATGAAGTCTGTGGGAATTTGAACCTTAGACCTTCCACATCTATCCTTGAAGCCACAAGCTAGTTAACTGCTTCATTTCCCTGGTGTGACAGTGTAAGGGACACAAGTCAGCAGGTCAGGCTACCTGTGCTGCCCATCACCTCACTGGGGTAATTTTGACTGAGTGTAACTCACTGAAAATAAAGCAAGTTGAGACTGGGGAATAAACACAATAAAAACAAAAAACTCACCCCCATAAAAAAACTCCAAAAACCCCAAACAAACAAACAACCCACCCCACCACATTTTATGTGGGTTTTTTTTTTCCTCAATGCCCAAATTAATGATCAGATATGTGTTTTATTCAGCAACAAATGATGTAAAATTTGAGACTTGAGAGTGTTTTTTCTGATGTCAGGCAGAAGGTTAAAGCTGGTAAACCTATTTTAAAAGCATGCTTCCAGATCAGAAGCCTCTGAAAATGAGTGTTGGGTGCTTAGAGAAGCCTTATGAGCATGCTTTTGTTAAATAGCTGCTCTGATCTTGCTTATTCAGTCTTCAAATTAATGTGTAAAAGATGCCCATAAGCAACCAGCAGCTGAATTGACTGTGATTAGATGGATTATTATTATTACTAAACCCAACAAGTTGCTATATGTTTTGTGTACTCAAGCAAATTTTGCTGTGCAGGCAAGTGGAATGATATGCACATGGGCTAACATAAAATCCTTCAAAATATCCCAGGATTAGACAAACATAAAATTAAGTTGAAATAGAAAAGAATTGCCTGTGTTTCTCAATTAGAGGCTTTCTGGCATTTACATATACAAATAGCTTCTATCTCAAAATATTCTGTTTCAAACAAGCATCAATGCAGTTGCTCCTTTTCTTGCCATGCTAGGAGATAGGAGCCGATTTATCAGAGCATCAAACAGATTAAGAAGAGATTATCTGCTGTAGGGGCTCATTTAAAGAGGTCTTGGAATTCCACTGGGTTGCTGTGTTTGGCTGAATTAATTTTGCACAGTAAAAATCCAATCTCTTGGCTTTAAAATTCTTTAACTCTTGAGGTGAAATAACTAGGAAGTTGTTAAAGTTTTGAAGTCATGCAAATTGCAGAAGGCTCTAAGGATCCCTGGTGATAAAGTAACCCTGGGGATATGCATCATATGGTGAAGAAAAGGCTTTGCAACGTGGACTATGAACCAGGTCTTTTAACCCAACACTTCTGTCTGTGGTTGACTGATCTGGGCTCACTATTCTTAGGAAGGATTTTTGAATGCTGCTGCTGATGGACTGGTCTAAAGTTTGCTCGGAGTTGCCTGCTTTAAACAGTCACCCAAATGGTGGTAGGTGGGTTCACATGGCAAGCCTCTCACGTGTTTTCTGGAGAGCTGTGGAGCTCAAGTTGAGGCAGCAGTTGAACACTAAGAATGATGGATAAACCTGACTTTGAAAAAGTCTAGGTCTGTGGATATGTCAGCTGAGATACAGCAATCACATTTCCACTGAGAGAATCAGAAAAATAAGACCAGGAATATACTGGGAATGAGCTTGGGAACTAGGAGGAGGATCCATGGTCCTCTCTGCTCCCTCAGAGGCACTGAGGACTTTATGTCCAGTTTCTTTCTAAATCTTGAGTTAGGAGGACAACTCTAGTTCTTATTCTGTTCTACAAAATGTATTTTAATGGCTGACTGAACTTTTAGATAATTTATCTTTCATTTTCTAAGAGGAAACAGATAATTGATGCCCTTACTGCAAGACTGGAAATGGCTATTAAGACACATCCTTATTTCATCATTTCCAGGTGTTCTTTGGGGAAACTCTATATGGCAGGAAATTCAAGCCATGAGTCAAATAGTTACAACACAAACAGTATTATTTTAATCTAGGGACTTTCTTCTGAAATAAACTACAAAAATACAGGAGAATACTTGATTTCCTCCTTAAGCTGTTGTTCAGGAAAACACTTAATCATTTGAAGGCTCACTGCCTGCAATGTGACTTACACATATGTTGAAGTACTTTACAGTCTAGGGGTATATTCCCAGTGAGAGGCAAGCACTGGTTGACTGTGCCTTGCTCCACAGGTCTCCTATCTGGTCCAGATTTGTATTTGCTACTGCGATGTAGTAATTTCTTTTTTTTTTCTTTTTTGTGTGGTTGTTTTGTTGGAGCCTGGCGTACTACTGTTCTGACTGCTGGATTTGGGCAAGAGAAGGAAACTATTCTAACCAATGCAGCAGCACTTTCCCTAATCTCCCTAGGTCTGGGAGAATGTATTTGCTGATGGCAATTCCTTGGGAAGGTGATACGTGGGGAGGTAAGAAGGCATAAATTATGTGAAAGCATGATAACAATACATTGAAATGATGTAGTATTTTTTGTATAACGATATGGCAAGGTTGGATCACATCATTATTAAAGCAGCATCTGCTGAATGGGTAGGAGAGGGCAGCAATATAATGGTGATATTGTCCTCTTGCAGTGATTCCTGAACAACGGCTTACAGGGGAAATAAAACATTCTCCTGTTTTTTTACAGTCCTGTAAATCCCCTCCAGAGTTGTTTGTTTTCAGTGTGCTGTGCTTGGGAAGCCCTTTGTGTCTGAGGCATCATTGGGCTATTGTGAACATCCAGTGATGGAGCGGCCCCAACTAAGTGTTTATTCTCAAAATAGAGGAGGCAGAGAAATGGTGGGAGACAGATATGAGGAATGGTGCATCCAGGGTGACGGTTCATCTCTAGCTCCTCCAGCCATGGGCTCTGGTCTCCCTGCACACGTCTCTGTGCCTCTTGCACAAGCTCTTTCCTGCATATTTCAACTGTTTGTCCCTTTGCATGCTGCATAAATGGGAAATCAGATCTAGGCAAAAACTTCAGACTTGTTGGCCCTGAAGAGAACGTGGCATGTCAAAAGTGGGACTTTCATGCCTGAGTTTGTCCTTTAACTGCCTAGTGTGGTTTGCCATGCTGATAAAGATACTGAATGGAAATAAAGACAACAAATGCCACTTACATGGCCTGAAACATATCTCGGTGGGTAAAACCTAGCTAAGTGGGTCTAATGTTTAAGTTAATCTTCAATCATCTGTTTAAAGCTTGCAGATCATTGTATTTTAATCATGTTGCATGTTATCTGTCAAATGGAAAAATAAACTTCTTTTACGAAGATTAATTTACTTCATTTGCAAAAGCATACACTTAATGTACAGGAATTTTGATTTTTCTGAGAGCACTTTGTTCATTGAAGTAAGATTTCCATGTATATTATATTAGAGTTGATGGGGAGAGAAATGAATAGCCATCTGCTAATCAGTTTATTTCTCATAATGAAAACAAATTGCAATTTCCCTAATCTGAAGGTCATAGAGAACTAACTTTGCAGGGAGCCAGTTACTTGCTGTCCAGGGAGTCTGCTTTCATCTTGCACAAAACTGTTTGTGGAAGACCTTGATTGTAGAATGCTGCTGCTAAACTCACTGTGACTTTGTTCTGCCTCAAGTCAAAAGTAGCCCTTTGGTAAATACCGTAATGTCCAAGACTTATAAAACCCAGGTATCAATTAATATGGTCAGATACACAAGGCTCTGTACCCATGTCCTAAACCTGGTCCAGTTTGAAAGCCATGCAGTGGTTAGTGAACCTAATCCAACAAACCCTGCTGAGAAGTAGTGTACAGCACATTTATGGGGTGTGGTAACATGGATATGGGGTTTCTGGAGCTGCTGGAAGTTCCAGGAGCCTCAGTTTCCATATCTAAGCTGAGCAAAGTTGTAGGCTAGTTCCCTCTTCCACTGCAACTTGTCTAATGCTGCAGAATGTCCTAGAAACTAGGAGCTGTGCCAGGCGATGCCTGAGAGTAAGCTCTTGCAAGTCCTCCTTTAAAGAACCATGTGAGTTAGAAGCTGGTTTTTGCCTGGACGTATTTGCTTGTAACATGTTAGTAGCAAAACTGAGAACATTCTTGCTTCAAAATTGATGTTGTGATATGGATTGGAGAAGAAAGTTTATCTGACTAGATAGCATGTCAGTGACAGATCCTGTACACAATTAATCTCTATGCACAAGCACAAAATACAACCTATGTTCTCTTAGCTATCTTCCAACCTAATGGTAGAACGGTTCATAGACCTAAAAATCTGCCTTTATGAAGGTGCTAGTGAGGGAGATGAAAATATATGGATTGAAAGTAATCCTTACCAACAGCTAACTCAGTTAAAGAAGCTGGTGTTGAAAGATTTTGGTGTTACTGTCAAGCAAATAAAAAAAATGTCAGCTTTAAGATTCTTGAGGGCTGTGTTAGTCTAGCCAACATCCTGATTCAATGAAAATTTCCAATCTGAAAACACTGGGGTGTGTGGGGGAATTTGTTGCCAACATGTTGGTAGAGTGAATAATTTTCCTTGCCAGCATCCTGAAGCAGGGAATTTTTTATCTATTCTAACTCTTGCAACTATTTCTGCATGTAAAGTGTGCATGCTGAACCATGACAGTCATGACTTTTTATTGCTGCTGCTCTCCTCAGGCAGAATCAAGTGCAGGAGCTGGAGAAGTGTCTTCTCAGATGAATCAGACCATGAGCTGTGGCTTACTTCTGGAGAGCAGCTGTAAAACTTAGTCTATATGGAACTGGTGTTAGTGAGGTCTGTGCTGGCCCAGGGTTGGTTTCCAAGCTTCACACAGGTTCAAGCAGATGGGAAGTAATGGGGTCCAGGACCCCACAGAGAGCTTGGAGAAGGGAGGACTGTGGCAGCTGGGAGTGAGGTAAGATGAGACAACTCTCTCCATGAAGTTTTGGGTGCAGAAGTTTTGTGCTGTTGTTGAATTGGATGTTGTGCTCTTTGCTCTTGAATCTTTCTACAGGAGGTATAAATCATCAGTCCCAGTTTTCCATCAATTTAGCATGATGGTGGCAGCGAATGTCCTAGCAAATAAAGGTGATGAGTACTGAGGAGTGAAGAATAAAACCATTACAAGCAGACTGGTTCCCTGATTTTTTTTTTTTTTCCCCTTCTGCTCTTGACAGAACGCAGGTCTGTGGAGCTGGACAGTAACTCTTGTCAGAGTCGGTAACTTTGTGCATCAAGCCTGTGTGAGCTTGGCAGTGCCAGTTGGACTGGGTCTGCTGTGAGACTGTGGATGAGACTCAGCTTTTGACACAAATAGAGAAAATAAATCTCAAATTGGAACTGAAATATGAAAGCTCATTTCTGTGTTGAAAGCTTTGGGAGAGCTGTAGCTTTGTGGCATGCCTCCTTCCCTATTTTCCTGGTTTTTGGGCTCCAGTGAGGTTTCCTACATGGGAGTCTGCAATGATGAAAGAAAAAACATTGTTTTCTGTGGACACAGAGGTGCTCACAGGCACTTATTAAAGAAAATTTGTAGTTAAGCAGAAAGCTGTGAGCTTGGGAGAATAATTTTACAAGCAATGGCTTGTGAATATTGAGCATCCGAAGTGCTGGGTCCATGGAAGGATGTGAGATTTACGAGACACTTTGTTAGAAAAATGGTAGCATATTTCCATGTGTGACTTCTTCATGTTGAATAGGAGATTACGTGGACTGATCAATGTCATGACCTTAAAATCACAGAGCAGTCGTGTATATGTGGCTTTTCAGATCTTTGCTCCCTTTTGAGGTAACTTTTCATTCTTCAACTCATCTAGAAAAAAAAATTTCTTCATTAATGGTAAACATCAGCTGCTTTACCTTTGGAAGGGTGCAGGTAAGTATCTGAAAGTTAATGTAGATCTAAGTCATCCTCTCAAACATGTCAGGGTTTGTTGAGTCTCTTAGCACCAAAATATTTTTATATGTACCCTCTACATATAAGTAGAAAAATGAACTTTGTGTCAGTTCATATAGGAACAAAACTGGCTAGGACATCCTAAACAAAAAAAAAAAAATGTACCGGGGCTTTGTGCTTTGGTCTGTCTGGAATGGAGCACTTTACAAAAAAATTTGAAGACATTTCTCATGGTTGCCCTTGATGTAACATCAGTGCAGCCATTCTCATCATGATCCCTGTCAACTCTTCTGGGTGTTCTCTCCCCTTTTCTGTAATTCAGGAAAGAGCTGGTGAATGAAGTATTGTAGAAAAGGGATTCCCTGTTAAGTATTTCTTTGGGACAAAGCTAAATTATATCGTCTCCAAATAGCCCTAAATTTTTTAAAAAATTAAAGACCTGAAGTGCATGATTTTCCTCTCTTCCCCTCAGTGGATGAACAAAGTGCTAGGTTTATGTGAACCTTGTCTGTAGTTTATTTGAACTGCTCAGCTGATGCCTATTGGTGTTACCTTATTTTCCTATAATCTACAACATACATGAGCATCAGTATCTATTTCGCCATGGAGCTCACAGGTGAGGCCGCAGACGGGAGTGCAGTAAACCTTTCTGTAGAGGAACAGACCAGCAATTACTGGTTGAGAAGTGGGTCATGTAATATATATGCATAGACATGAATTCAAAGCTCTGCATGCAATTCTGGCTATAAAACATGCACCAAATATGTGTTTAATAATTGTTCTTTTAGGTTTATTTTGGACTAATTTTGTCAACAATTTGGAATCGTCTAGTAGGTGAAGTTTTAGAGGTCTTCAAGTTGCAGCTCCAAGAGATTTCATTGTCACGCCAATTAAGATCTGGTAATATCTTTAGCTAGTAAAAAGGAACCTTGTAAGGAGAAGAGTGCATTGGTTTAATGTTCATATGGTAATTACCTATTTTGGGGTGACATTTAATAGACTGAAGTTCACTGCTGTTCATTTTATCCTTTTGTATGGGGATTGCTGGAAAAGAATGTGTACTTAACATTTTGGGATGTGACAAAGGAGGAGAAAATTATGCCCCTTGGCTATGCTCTTTTGATCTTGTATTTTTACAAAGGTGGAAATGTAGTGTATGTCATTGTAGCTGAAAATTACATCTAGACTATTTTTGTTTTGGACTTGCGAAGAAATTGGTAATTCAGATTGCAGAAACATTTAATTTATGGAGAAGATCTTTTTCTGGCAGTTAGCAATCCTTTCTTAGGCCAGTTTTTGGTTATATAGACTATACAGTTTGCAGCTGCCAGTAACTCAGGTGAGTGTTTGGTGATAGAGCAGAGATATTAAATCTACATTAAATCCCTTTATACTTCAATTTGAATTAAATCTGTAGATAAATCAAAGGATTTGTGAGTTTTTCTTTTACTACTTCCTATGAAAGCAGTATAAACACAGCTGTGACTTTTAAATGGGAAAAATTAAGATGTGTCTAAAGAATTATAATGGGAATATGAGCTTTGGGTCTAACTAGTGAAAACTGAGACCAGTGGAATTTACCTGTTTCATTTTAGCATTTGAGAGTGTACAGGGAGTGGGCGTTAACAACAAAAAGCGTAAGGTTTTTGGCACCCTGGGAGGGATATGGTGTGTGTGAGACACAAATGTGTCTCAAGGCTTCACGTGGAACAAGTCGTAGGGAGGGGAATCACATGCAGCCTTACTTCCCATACTGTGAGTCTGCTGATTGTAAAATGAAGGTTTAGACATATAGACGAAAAGTGAACCCCTTGTATCTTCTAGTCACACTAACGTACATAAAACTTGACATGATTTTTCTCTGTTGTTTTTTTATTATCATTTATTTCTAACTTTGCAAATCTTCTTATGAAGCACATAGGTCTTTCAGCTTTTCAAAAGCAAGGAAATTATGTCTGAGGAAATATTAATAGCAAAAGGTGAGGGGAAAACGGGCAAAGAAAGCATGTAGATGCTCATAACAATGGAAAGCCTGAGGGGCATTCCCACAGCAACTCCCCTTTGTTCCAGACACCCTGCAAAATAGCAGGAGCTCTTCAGGAGGGTTTTCTTGTGCTGAGTGAACTGAAAGACTTTCCTTGCATGAAAAAGGTGTGACTTGGATGGCTCTCTGGGAAGTGAAACTTTACTCTTGTTAGTCCCCAGTATATTGCCAATAAAAACACCTAAATAAATTTTAAAATGTCTCTTCAAAATTAGCCTCTGAAAATGCATCATAGTTCTGGATTTGCAAGGAGGAAAGAAGTCAATAAGATTATTGGACCATACTATTATCTGATCAAAACTATAGGAGGCTTCTCCTGGGATTAGTAGTTCTGCAGCTAGTTCTGGGTTTAGCCCATTCATCACTGCTTATGCTTTAGTCTCTAGTATACAAGGACCACATGCTTGCTGATTAAAAAATGGATTGAATTAGTACATTTGGAAGAATGACACCAGATAATTTCAGCTGTGTTTTTTAAACTGGTGTTGTATACTTTCCTACAGAGTATGTTTTTTAAACTAACCATTAATGGCAATATATGCTGCTGAAATAAAGCTCCAGCATCACTCTAGCATAAATCTACCAGTCAGAAGTTCCTTTAGTTTATCAGCTTGAGGGTCTGTCCCTGTTTTCACTGTTTCTATGCAGAGATTTTATGTGAACAGAACAGAGGCTAACAGAAGTGGCTGCAGCTTGCAGAAGAGTCTGCAAATAAGTCTTTACAAAAAGACCTGCAGTAAGTGGACCTACTTGATTTTGAAAACCATCCAATCTACTGGAAATCCAGCTATGAATTAACTAAACATCACAAATTTGGAGCATATTCAGTGATTTCACCTCTCTGAGACTATTTTACATTTAAAGATTTTTTTTTTCAAATTGTCAAAAACTGGATTTTTCAAATTGAAAATTAACCAATATGACAAAGGCTTTACAGGGTTACATCAAAATTGAATAGAAAATTTCACTTTAAAATTGAACCATAAGCAATTTTTTAAACCTGTTATTCCTCTAATATTATGAAATAGATTGTTCTCAGTCAATTTGAGCTTTTGTCCTGATTTTTCATTATGAAAATGAGGAACAGTTGCTCGCTGCATCAGACACATCTGTTTTGGAAACATTCAGGAAGAATTTTTTTCAGACTCTGAAAACACTGCTATTAAATGGAAAGTAAGAGTGTAATATGAAGTACCCTATGCCCATTTCAACTAGAAGGGACATTAATTGTTTTTTGAACTGAAATGTCACAAATTCTCTCTAAACAAACTCATGTACCTGTAGGGGAAGATTAGACTCTTTCAAGATGAGGAACTTTGTTACTAACATGTTTTCTTCAGTGTCTTGCAGTGTCAGAAATCGAAGGTTGGAAAGGTAGAAGACAAGGTTTATTTACCTCTACTCCCCTGCTCTAATTAAAGGGTCAGAAGCAACTGGAGGGTCCCAGTTCCCTTTGGTTCTCAGTAAGCCTCTACAATTTATTCTATAAGGGCTGGAGAGAAGGGAGGTTAAAATAGTCACACCCTTCTGACTGCTGATCTTTTAGTCTTTGATCACTGTCTGCCTTGTGAGAGGAAGGATCAGTGCAAAGCTAAATGAAATAAACGCATTTAAATCACTATGAATCTGATTTGGAGACGACCAGGAAGGAGTGTTGATGATGTGAGTTGCAGAAAGAATCAAGTAGCAGTCTTTAATCATAATTTTCTGCATGCTTTTCTTAATGTTTAAGTTGTTTTTAATGTTATTCAAAAGTATATATGCTTTTAAATTTCATTGATCTTGTTTTTCTATTTTAAAAATATATGGAAGAAATCTAAACTCAGCAGGTGCTTAAGTCAGTGAGTATAAGTGCAGCTGCCCTCTGGGCTCTACAGGGAAGTGGTTGAACCTCAGGAGCCAAAGGCAGTGTTTATGAACAAGAAGGTATATGCTTTCTAATAATGTACCTGGTATATGACATCATGATCTTGGGGTGACATTGCAGGCTGACATGTTACAGGAATCTTGGGGCTGTTATAATGTGCTACAGCATGACATCTACTCTCCTTTCATTGCACTGAGTTGTCAGTAATTTGTGGCTGGTGATGGAGGCTGTGTGGATGTATTTGTATATGTACGTAAGCAAGACTAACTATATGTGGTAGGTAAAAGATTTACCTCACTCCTGCTGTTAATTTGCAGAACTCATTGCCACAAACACTGAGGCTAAGGGCTTAGAGATTCCTGAAACAGGTGTACTGCCATGGTTAAATCTCAGTTGTGTATGGGCTGAGGTTAGGGAAAAACCAAGACTTGATCACTTAGTTAATGGTGATGGTCTACTTGCTGGCTGCCAGGTCTGGGTATTTTGTTAGCCTGTTTTGAACTTGCTGTGTGCACCTGGGTGAAATCCTTGGAATGAAGAGTAGAGTGGGAGTTAATACTTGAAGATTTGACTCCTAATTGCATCCTCAGAGCATCAAGTGGAAGTCTGTTATCTGTTGACTGCAAAAATGGTAACATGGACTATGTTTTCAGTGGAGTCAGCTGTCTCACTCCTACAAGGTGTTTCCAGCTTTTCAGCTTGAATCTTCATATTTGATGTTAATATTAAAGCCTTATAATCTTATTTCAAGCTAGTAACTGAGATTCTTGGTTTAGCTTTTTGGTAAATGGTTTTTGAGTGGTTGAACCGCTTTTTCAAACATCTCCAAGCTTACGTGAACAATGATGGCATTTCTAACTGCTTTGATTGTTGGAACCATGAGTCATGGGGTCTGTTTGTTTGAAGGTGAATGACACTATACTTATTGTATCAGCTGCTGAAGACCTGGCTTGCAGCCTTTGGTTAATTTGTGAAGATTTCTTAGCTTTTTTTTTTTTAAATCAAAATATTTCATGTGGCTTGTGTCTATTTCTATGATTTATATCAAAGTTGTTTTTGAATAGTGTGAGCACAAAAATCATACCATAAACCTAAGCTCTTTACATTTATTAGTACTGTCAAATATCTAAAACCATTATTTGGAAAGAAGTAAAGGAAAAAGGTGTATGAAATCTCAGCTAAAGGGAAACTTTAATGGTGGAGTGAAGGCCTGAAAACAGGCTCATGTAATGAAGACCATTACAGTAGGAAATGATCACCAGTGATGTTTTATAATGCGCAACAAATATTTACAGCCAGACTGGGGGCTAACAGCAGCCTTCTTCAGACATTAGGAAATTAATCTTTTATTCTGCTCTAGAAGAACCATTTTAGACAAAATTGCTCAGCGGCAGTGACTGCAGCACCACAGAAGCAAACGGAGCGCAGTCGGTCTGGCTAGGTAACCGAGGTAGGCATTGCACCATCTTGCCCATTGTTTTAAGTTGTGTGGAACTAAAATACGCTGGGACCCCAAACAACAGTGCTGACACACATGAGCTTCACCTGTGGTGTGGGGGAATGTATGTTGCTGTAAGTGGCATATTACAGAACGGTAAATGGAAGTTCTCTCATAACCAGTTTTTCTAAACCTTGTTAAATGCTGATGTTCCTTCTTTTTAATTAAAACAAGCTGGCATTTATAGCTGTGTGTAATCAAGAAATGGGAGGTTTTATAACACCTTTTTATCCCCTGACATGTGGTGAGGGAAAATATCAGTCTGTCTTTATCCACCTGCATCATCTGTCAGAGGGCAAAGTTTGTCCAGCTTTGCCATGCACGCAGATTTTCATTGCTTGTGTAGTTTCTGTGGACATCCACATTGCCCGTCTGTATCTGCTTCTGAAGCGAACCTAATCATACGTTGTTAGGTGATAAGTACTAATCTACTGGCCTGTGTATAATAAAACAACTGTGCATGCATTGTAATGGCATATTTAGCTGAGCGTTCTTGCTTGTTTCGTTGTGCTTCTGCTCTTGCTGGTGGTTTCAGGATGCTATTACAATATACATTAGCCAGTACATGAATCATGCCTGTTCCCAGGCATGTTGTGGTGCTTTATGCATGATTAGGTACTCTAAATATTTCACATTCCTATTTAACATCTATTCTAGAGTTGTCTTTCCTCAATTTCTTGCTATACCTTAGCTGTACACCTTAATCCCCTCCCTCTTCCCCCCTCCTAGGTTTTATGTGCCTATTTATGATCTTTGCAAATGATCAGCTGGAGCTCTGCTAAAATGCTGGAGACTCAGCACTAGTACTCAGAGATTTGCAAGTTGAAAAATGGAATTGTGTTTCTTGATCTTTGGGGCAGTAGTGGTTTTATATCTCACAGACGTGGCATATTCAGTCTCTAGGAATAAAGTTGGCCCACTACTGAGTGTATATACCTGGTACTGGCTATGAATGAGCTGTTAACAGGTCTGCTTTTTTCACTAAAAGAAATGATATGTCAGTGGGAAGAAAAAGGAAATTTGCTAGAAGGATAGCAGGTAACATACCATCTTAGCAACTTGTAGAATAGATTTCAACCTATACTCTTAGCTGTTCTGTGCAGGAGATGTGTTCTTTATGGGTTAAGGATAAAGCAGGAATTCAAAGCAAAAAGGCTTAATTTTAATTTTGCAGAAGTTCATGCTGATGTGTTAGTAAAAGTGCATTGACACCTGCTTTTCACATTAAGTGAAAGAATGTCTGTAGATCTTCATTTGACTCTAAATTCATGGTGTTTTTCATAATTTTTAAGAATAAGTTAAAAAGATACTCTAGGCT
Source organism: Eurypyga helias (assembly GCF_000690775.1). Lineage (NCBI taxonomy): Eukaryota > Metazoa > Chordata > Aves > Eurypygiformes > Eurypygidae > Eurypyga > Eurypyga helias. The sequence continues at coordinate 85,199 of NW_010259664.1, forward strand.
TCCAGTATAATCCAATTCTTATCTTTATCAGATTGGCTGAAGAACTATTTGATTTCCTTTATGGGCTGGGACTGGGAAATGCAGATGCCTGCCTGAACTTTCACTAGCTGCTGCTGCACAAGAGCTTCCCATGCTTGTTGTAGACAGAGGCTGTTAAAAATACATGAATCTGCATGAAGGTGCATTTTAATGGAAACTCTCTAGGAATTAGTCTTACTATGAATTCAGAGAAGATGGACTCAAACAGGCTTTACACATTGTTTTTCTTTCTGCATGACAGCTATGTTCAGGAATGGTGTTATAAGGAGACTGCCAGTCATTGCTAGGGCTGAGTGTCTTTTAGAGGAACTGTGTTTCTGTGTAGCAATATATGATTCTCTGGTAAGAAAGAAACATTACCATCTTATGCAGCTTAGCTACAAATAGTTTGATTGCTTGTTGCAGTATCAACGGAAGGTATGCAAGAGTTGACTGCTGTTTACACAGGGTTGTAAGTGAATACACCCAGTAAATGCTTTTGACTAATTTTAAGTAGAAGTGACTCTTCTTGCCAGGTCTTGAAGGCCTTCAACTGAGGTCTGTAGACTCCCACACTGGGAAAATAATTTCTGTTTTGGCAAGATTTTTTTTTAAGTTGGAGGTTTTTGATTTCAGTGCACATGCTTCTATTTGGCCTGGAAATACACAATAGTATTTTGCTTTCTTTGGGCTTGAATTCTTGTCTGTTTATTGTTGCACAAAACCTAGAGAATGTAGTATTAAAATATACTCAGTTCCTCAGTTGGCATATATCAGTGTATTTCCACTGGCTGCCCTAATCTAAATCCAAATTTGATCAAACAATTTCAAATTGGGTTTGCAGAATGAATTAAGTCTATATAAAAAAAAAAAAATCCTTAAGTACTTAAAACTCAAGTCTAATTTTCCAGTGGAAGGGCATCAGCTGCTGCCTTGTGCATTCACAACCTCGTATTAGCTGCTTATGGCTCAGTAACTGATATTGGCTGTGGAGCAGACACTTGGCTGCTCCTTTGGCCAGCAGAGAAGTAATGTTGGCTGCTGGCTCTCCTGAAAGAAACGAGCTATAAAATGAGGACATAATAACACATGATGATTAGGTCAGGGTCACAAAATACTGTAAATAGGAACATATTTGCCTTTCTGCTGGTTTTAAAGCTCTTTGTATGTTGGCTAGCCAGCTTCCTGGATGTCTGTATTGCCTTAACTATTTGACTGTGTAAATGTCCTCTC
>NW_010259665.1:0-41827 GCF_000690775.1 Eurypyga helias
ACTCCCCCCGCCCACCCCATTTATTTGTTAAAAATGAGTTGTCTTAATTAATATATGGTGACAGTTAGGAGAAAAACAAGACTCTTCACAAACAGATTGACACTTAATCCAAAATGCACATACTTGATCAGAGGAGAGTGTTTCTGTAAGAGCCATGGATGAAAAACTGCTGAGCTATTTCTCAGAATTAAATACCTGCTCTGATGAATGGGGAATAATGAGACAGTTGACAACATTGAATAAAATATATTTCCATTTACTAACCCAGAACAGGTTATCTTTTCCATCATAAAACACTTGTGACATTAAATGTTTGGTGATGATACGACTGTCATCTCACAAACAGAAGTCCTGAAAAGCCGCTGAGGCATCCTGAAGCAGTCTAACAGCCGTAATGGATAAAAGCAAGTGGCCAAAGTCGTCAACAATCAATCATTTAAATTGATGCTGCATTCGTAACAATTACAATGAGAATAGAATTTTTCAAATTAGAATTCAAGCTTCAACGCTTGTGTAAACAGGCTCTGAACCGTACTTTCAGCAACAACATTGCTTGTAAATATTCCCAAACCTTGAGATGTCCACACATGAAGAAAGGAGCTAAAAAGCACATTAAGGTGACCAAGAAACTAGGAAATCTGGCAACTTCCCATCAGACACCCTAACACTGCATGCAGAAACCTTATTAAAAAGCCAGGCTCATTCCTAATTTAGCAAAAAAGTAGGTGAGTGTATGGACACTGAGGTGCTACTCTGGCATGTGCGAAATAGGTATTCAGGACAAAAACATCCTGTTATTGTTATCTACTTATACAGATGTGTGGAAAAGTAGCAAAAAAGAGGTAAAAATGAAAACTTGCTTCATGCAGTTTTCACTAACTTCCATGAAAAAGCACCATACCCAGTAATGACAATTTCACAGAAGTACAGTGCAGAAAAGAATAAAACTGGTAGCATTTAAATGCCTAAATAGTCAAATGAAAGAACAACGATCAATGTTGTAAGCTAAGGGAAGAGTATTTTTCTTGGAAGTGAAGCCAAATGACTGATCAAGATTCTCTTTTAATTCTATTTCCTTTAGAAAAGATGAAAACAACGGTATAGGTATAACCAGTTAACCATGTGTCTTCTGTAGGGTGAAAACACACCTATGCATAATTAGCTATTTCTCAGCTAAGTATTCAATGAATAAAGTAGATGCTTTACATTGAGGGCACCATAATGACTATAAGTAAGTTGCACCTAGCTCAGCTCATATCAAACAGCTTTGAGAACAGTCTGCAGTGGCCAGATAGGGCTCAACAGAACTTGGAGAGAAAAAAGGAGGCTCCTTACTGGCGATGGAAGCGCCCACCAAGAATTATCCTCAGGGACAGAGGTGGGTTGGACAAGACCCTGCTTTCTACCCTGAATGAGAATGAAAGTCCACGGTGGACAAGAGGGAGAGAGAAGATGCATTCTTAGTTTCTTGGTTCACAGACCCTGAGCAGAACAGGCCCGCCAGCACAGGGGGACAAGCTGTATCCCCACAGGCTGCGGGATTTCCTCCACTTCCTTGGCTGCATTGAAGGAAGGCATTACTGCACAAAGGAGGAGACAGGGCGCTGCTGGGAACACCACCACACATGCCACATTATCTCACGTGTGCTACCAGGTAAGGGAAAATAGCTATAGCACAATCCAACTGCATGTAAACTTGGCCTAGCAGCAATAACATAAATATTTGAGTCATTAAAGACAGTAGTAAGGATCTTTTAGTTTCATCCTCCCCCTCCAATGAAGGTGTTGGTTGCTGAACAGTAAAAAGCCTCATTTCCCTTAGGACCTCACCTCTACCGTCTGCAGTTAGGATAGGTATGGCTCTATGGTACACTGCTGTGCTACTCTGCACTGAATCCTCATGTGGGCAGTTTTTCTTAGAGACAGGGAAGGACAGAGCCTTTGACATTTATGATGTAAATCTCGGAGCCTGCAGTTATATGCTACTGAGCTGCTAACCCCACCTTCCTCCAGTTTCTACCAAGCCTTTTCTCTCTTACCTCTCTCCCAGTTTGGTATTGCATTTTTCTTTCTTCTGCATAGCTTTATAGCACAGTATTTAATTGTTCTTACACTCAGGGCAACATTTGATTAAAATAATTTTCCAAAAGGCATCTTCAAAGAATTCTGAAGGATAAACAAGTATGCAGCGGCTATAGAGCAAACTCACTTGTAGTATTCAAAAATGGAACTGCAAGGCGTTGGCACACTTCAGTTTTAGAAAAGATGAAAATCTTTCATTTTGGTCAATGTTGTAACTCCACATTGGGAAGAAATTTGTTTTGTTGTTCACAGTTCTTACTTCTGTGAAATTTATCTTAGTTTCTCACAATGTATCACTTTTGATCAAATAAGAAGTTGGCAGGATATAAGCATCCACCAAGATGAAAAGGCTTTTTTGAACAAACAGAGGATGAAAATATTCTAAGATTTTGTTTGAATATTTTTTTTCTCTATTGAATGATACTATGATTTTTTTAATCAGTTCTGCACACCTAAAATTCACTATGGAGCTATAAAGAATATATCCTTAGGGCTTGATTAAACTGAACACACTGGGTAGGGTGTGCTTAAATCGGCACACTGAAAATAAGTATGTCTGTGCTAACTGACTGACTGACTGTGCCACAAATATTGCCACCATGATCATGGAATCATAGAATCATTGGACAGTTTGGGTTGGAAGGGACCTTTGAAGGTCATCTTCTAGTATAACCTCCCCTTCAAGGAGCAGGAACATCTTCAGAATATTGTTGTGGATTAGTAAAGTGAGATGAAACACATAAAAGACAATCTTACAGAAATTTAAGATTAATGTGTTTGAGATCTTATGATACCCTTTCCATAACAAACATATTTAAAACTCCACAATAACCAATTAACAGGCAGTGAGGTCAATGTTATGTCACCGCAGACAAGCAGTTAAATATATATTTATATGATGCCATTTTATCTCATAAATATTACAACGTGAAGGAAGGGTTGGATCTTTTTTCCACCTAAAGTAGAACACAAACAATTGCACTTCAAATCCTTGGGCCTGGCTTTTTTGCTCATTACTGTTGGAAAAGCTGCTATTATTAGCATCCCCTGACTCTTCCCATAACACAGCCTATTTTCAAAACTTACATTGTTTCTAGTTTATACAAAATTTTGTGAACATGTTCTATAGAACTGTCAATTTCACTAATTTTCATTTTATTTAAGAATAAGTATTGAAAGAAAAAGGAAATTATAAACAGTTCCTGCAAACAGATACTAAAAAAATACACCTTTTTGCCCAGGGTTGTTATTTTGTTTTTCCCTCACAAATGTGCAGGTTTCCCATCATCCCAGATTGTTTTAAAGGGGGTTTAATGCGTCTATGATTTTGAGTAATAATTTGACTGGAAAATCCTGTTTGTCATCATAGAAATATTTCAATTTTTTAAAAATCACAAAAATTAACTGACAATCTTTTGGATTCTAACTGTGATAACATATTTAACACAAACCCAGATAGTCACAGCTATAGCAGTCTGGATTTATTGGCAGAATGATTTAATAGAAAAAAAGCATTTTTCACAAAATGGACCTGTGACAAGTATTTCAATTTTCATTTTGATATAACATAGGAAAACTTTCTTGTTCAGACAGTCCAGTATCAGCCAACAGTTAGCATCCATGGAGCTAGTTACGCCCATTCTTCCAATGCCCATTTTCTTTCACTGAACTACAGCTCTCATGATACAATGTAGGTCCTTGAATTTTACAATAGAGCAGAGAGATCAAATGACTGTAGCATAACTGCAGTTAGTCTTAAGATAACTCAGGGTAAAGATTCCTGGTTTCGGTTAAATTAAACTAGGGGCTAAGCTTGATTTGCTTCTCATGCTAACAGTGAGTGAGAAGCTAGTGTCATTACATATTCATGAAGTCGTTAAGCTAAGACATAAAAAGAGATTTATAACCTAGAATTTGTGTAATTTGGACTGAAGGACTTACATTTGTTGTTTTCTGGAGGGGAGAAGAGGCAATCGGCCAATATTTAACTGCTCTTCTTACACTGGGCTTTCAGTTGTAACGAGAATACAATGACTTCTACGCTTTCTGGTCTAGCACAGAATAACCTCACTGACAAGTGATCTCACTGGAGGACCATCTTCTGAGAGAAAGGGCATCACAGTATCGGGCTTAAATGAAAACAGAACTTCTGAATTTGACAAGAGAATATGCTTTATTAATCTTTTTTTTGGCTTTTCCCCCCTATTTTTCATGGCTCATAACTGTAAGAACCTCTTACCTCAGCAACCATTTATCAGAATGAAAGGGAATATGTCAAGATACTCTTTACAGCTTGTCAGTAATGCTCTTAAATAGCTATAGCAATCACTGTTGAACAAAATGAGGTTCTTATTTACTAGTTTCTGAGTAAGACAATTCCCATTTCCAACAGGCCATTTTAAAATCAGTCTGGTGATGCACTATTTTGCACAGAATTTCAAAGCCACATAATACAGTCATTTTAAATAATGTAGCTCTTACATAGTTTCTACTCAGTAAGTATCTTGTTTCAGGTGTCGTCTATTCATTCTTAAAATTTTATAGGCTTCATTTACTAATGTGAAAGTCCTGATGAGATTCAGCAAAGGAGATGGAAAGGTGGCAGGCTATAAAACATTTCAGCTTTTGCTGCTGGTAGACAGTGAAACATTACTGAGTGATCAGGTTGATGTAACAGCTACATACTAACGTTTTATGTTACTCACATTGTTCAGGCATCAAGATGAGATGGGGAAATGGATTCTGTACTCTGTTGCTGGGCATATGAACAAACAATGGAAATGCCAAAATGACAAATGTCCTTCAATTCATTTTACATACTTAAATTTGCAGAAAACTGCAGAAGCCCACATAGGAAATTTCTTCAGGATTAGCCTTAGGAGAGTTGAACAGGGTGATTTAAACCCTTCTAAATATTTAGCAACCTGAACATTCTCTGATTATTTTTAATGACATATTACAGCTTCTGCTTTGAAAAGGCCAGAAACTTATGTAACTGGGAGAAATCATTTGTGTATGACTTTTTGTCCCTTTTGTGTACAAAACCTTTGAGCTGAATGGGTTAACACTACATGTTACGCTACTTACAATGTATTCAAAAACAAGACAAGAGTGAGCTCTCATCTAACAAGATCAGAAGACAAGGGGAAATGCAGGCTTGCTTAAAGAGGCCAATGAGGAGGCAGAGTTTCCCTCTGTTTAGTGTGAAATGCAAACAACAATTGTATCAATGGTAAAATTTCTACAGAAATTTCTACATTGAGGCCAGTTTTTAATTCTGTGTGGTTTTGATTCTGACATGTATTTACAGGCTTAAGTGATGCTTCCCACTCAGGTCCTGGCTCATGGAAGACTACAGTTTTATTTCCCGAGGTTCCTCACTACATTTAAAAATATGAGACTAGCTTTTTACAGGCATGATTTTTCAATGTAATTTAATTACTTTGCTATGGGTTTACAATGACACGTGGTATGCATTTGTAGTAGAGCAAGTAAGCATTCATGATAAGCAAACTGTGATAATTTACTGTGGAAAAAAAGTATTTCAGTTCTCTTAAAGAAGAGGAAAACATGTAGGATGTTACTGGTGTAATTCTTAGACAAATACACTTTCCTTCACATGAGTACTCTCACAGAAATGACTAGGATTGCTTATGTGAGCAGGTGTTCATCACTTTGACTATGGATGGCAAAAGTAAAACCAAATGAGGAATACAAATTTGCTGAATTTGGCTGAGATAAAGTTAATTTTCTTCATAGTGGCAGGTACGGGGCTCTGTTTTGGATTTCTGCTGAGAACTACCAATAACACAGGGATGTTAGAGCTATTGCTGAGCAGTGCTTACACAGGGCCAAGGCCTTTTCTGCCTCTCACACCACCCCACCAGTGAGCAGGCTGAGGGTGCACAAGCAGTTGTGAGGGGACACAGCTGGGACAGCTGACCCAACTGACCAAAAGGATATTCCATACCATATGACATTGTGTGCTCAACGTTTAAAGCTGGGGGAGAAGAAATAATTACGGCATTTGTCTTCCCAAGTAACCACTATGCATGATGCAGCCCTGCTCTCCTGGAGATGGCTGAGCACCTGCCTGACCATGGGAACTGGTGAATGAATTCCTTGTTTTGCTTTGCTTGCATGCACAGCTTTTGCTTTACCTGTTAAACTGTTTTTATCTCAACCCAGTAGTTTTCTCACTTTCACTCTTCTTGTTTCTCTTCCCCATCGCATTGTGGAGAAGTGAGAGAGTGGCTGTGTGGTGCTTGGTTGCTGGCTGGGGTTAAACCGTGACAAAAAACCAGATGCAAACACAACAGGGGTGATTGAAAATGATTCTTAATTTTGAATTTCTTGGAGAAAGGCCAAACTATAATTAGATTTTCTGAACATAATTTCCTCAGGGATTTCAATAGCTGCAATACAAAAAGCTAATGCAGGTTTCCATACCGAAATTTTATTTGGCCTGATTTGTTTAATAATATCCAAACCGACTGTGTTTAAAATTTGTACTAACTAAATTCTCTAGAGCAAGTACTACAACACTGAGTTTAAGCTAGCTGAAAATTCAATCTGCAATCCTTTTTTCATCCTAAACAAAATTAAACCCCCAAATGCAGAATTTTAAAATATATCACAAATTAACAGTATCTATTATCTTTTGCTGTATAAAGATATGTGCTTTGTTTCTCAATTTTTAATATCCTGTGAAACAGTGTTAAATCATACGCCAGTTAATAACAACAAACAATGAGTTATGAGGACACATACTTTTTTTTATGCTTACAAGGCTTTTGTATTTGTATTTTTCTCCTTAACCATGGCTTCAGCTCAAAAGGTTGCCCCTGGCTTGTAATTTTTGTGATTTTGTAAATCCTTATGTATAGAACAGCACAATTTATCAATGAAAATTTATCTTCTGTTGGGCTCTAATTCACCATAAATCTATTATTCATGAAAATATAGAAATCATTTCAGCTTTATGTATGCATAAAAAATCGTGTTTAAGTAATTTTTTTTTTCATTACTTCAACTTACGATAAAAATCTCCGTATTGCGTTTGGGTGGCAAGGCTTTGGTAGGGAAGGGGCTACAGGGGTGGCTTCTGTGAGGAGCTACTACGAACTTCCCCCATGTCTGACAGACCCAATGCCAGCCAGCTCCAAGATGGGTCCACTGCTTGCCAAGGCCGAGACCAACAGCGACCCTTGGTAGCACCTCTGGGATAATGTGTTTGAAAAGGGAAAAAAAAATATGCAAAGAGAAATTACAGGTAGAGAGAGAGAAAGAGGTGAGAGAAACAACACTGTAGATGCCCAGGTCAGTGGAGAAGGATGGGGAGGAAGGTGTTCCAGGCACTGGAGCAGAGATTCCCTGGCATCCCGTGGTGCAGACCATGGTGAGGCCAGCTGTGCCCTGCAGCCATGGAGGGTCATGAGGGGGCAGAGACCCACCTGCAGACTGGGGAGGACCCCACACCATAGCAGGGGGATGCCCAAATGAAGCTATGACTGGGTTGGAAGTATGTGCTGGAGCAGGTTTGCTGGCAGAACTTGCGACCCCGTGGGGAACCCAGGCCAGAGCAGGCTGCTCCTGAAGGACTGTGTCCCATGGGAGGGACCCCATGCTGGAGCAGGGGAAGAGTGTGATGAGTTCCACTCCCCTGAGGAGGAAGGATTGGCAGACACAATGTGTGATGAGCTAACAACCCATATTTCCCATCCTCCTGCACTGCTGGTAGGGGTGGAGTAAAGTTGAGCCCAGGAAGAAGGGAGGGGTGGGAGAAAGGGGTTTTTAAGATTTGGTTTTAGTTCTCATTATCCTACTCTGATGTGATTGGTAATAAATTAAACTAATTTCCCAAGTCATGTCTGTTTTATGGTAATTGGTGAGTGATCTCTCCCTGTCCTTATCTTCAACCACAACTCTTTTGTTCTATTTCCTCTCCCCTGTCCAGCTGAGGAGGGGAGTCACACAGCAGCTTTGTTGGGCACCTGCTGTCCAGCCAGGGTTAACCCACCACAATCTGTAAGGACAATATTTAATTTCTGAATTGTAATTAAAGGCAAGATTTGGATTATTAATATGTACCCTCTAGAAAGAGTCACTGTGATTTGTAAAGCTGTGGGTATCGTTGGGATTTTAAGTTAAATCATTCCAACACAGAAGTTTAGACTGGAAAATGGCTGTAAAAATTGTCTGCTGTCTTCTGGCAGGGCAGCAACCCCCCTTTTTTTATTGTGCGGCAGTGGGGCTTGCCACATGCCCAATGTCACATCAGATGGAGGGGAGGGGCAACGCACAGCGCTGAAAGGGCTGTCGGCTAACGAGGCCTCATGCCACCACCTCTACAGTGGCTGTAGATCATGGATGGAAACTGTCAGACCTGCAGCACTATACTGCAAAATTTGAAGTGCATACTGGTACTGATGTGCTGCCACTGGCGAGACCCAACCACCAAGTTGTTCCTACTGACAAGATTAATTAGACAACTAAATTACTACCTTTATCTTAGCAGTGCGATCAAGGACTGAGAGAGTGCAAAGAAAACACAAATGGAAGAAAAGCTGTAAAAAGAGAGAAACCATTTTAGGATCTTTTGTGCAACCTGTGTTCCTTTAGCACTATTCTTCTGTGGTTTAATCTTTTCAGGTCTTTACATGTAGGTGTTTTCACGGGCATGGATGATAAACCCAACGCCCATTTACTGAATCGCCTTTTCTCATCCGAAATGTAGTCTTTAAAAAAAAAAAAAGAAAACCTACCACAAAACCCCCTACCTTCCTAGTCTACAGCCTATTCATTATCAGATCAACTCACACCACTAATTAAGTTAAATTTGACTGCTAAATAACTCCCAAAGAGCAAATTTATCTAAGGTAGTATGAGCACATATTCATTTCTCCTTATACATCACCAGCTGTTATTAATTAAATTCTAGTCACTTCAGACTGCAAGTTTGAAATAATTGCCACTATGGAAACAATTTTAGACTGTACTTAACAGTGAGTTTGGCCGTTTCTTTCCTGATATTGATAGTAATCTGAATATAGGTAGACACCACTCTACTTATTTCATTTTAGAGCTTGTGAGATATTCAGAGGATATGTGGAATTTTCAAATGCGATTCCTTAACGTAAAAAGCACTGTCATAAACACACATGAAGTGCAGAACTGAGTTTGATGGATTATTCCCTGAAGAAAACCGCTCCTCTCTGAAGGTGTAATATACCTTTTCAAGTTCAGAGGAGATCACAGCAGCAGCAAGTGATTTTTCCCTCTGCGACAGCTCCTCTCAGACTGCTGCTGTACTAAGGTGAGTGTTGAAGTGATGCGTGCAGTCTGCTGACTCGCTACCCACCTTCCACTCATATCCATGAAGCATCTGTGGGCAGATGCTTTGACAACCGGTAGGTCCCTCCTGTGCAGACTATCAGTATGAACAGGTATTAGTAGGAAAAGGTGTATTTTTCACTTCCTTCAGCTTCTGACAAATGCATTGCATTTAATTAGTCATTGCAGCAGAAGGTTCAAAGCAGTCTTTATTAATGATCATGAATAACATTCTCCCATGTAAAATTTTTCCAACCAGATTGAGACAAAATTGTCCTCTGGATGCATTTCTTAGCCCACTGGTAAAACTGAACCAGTCTATCCTAAAATCTATGCTTTCTCAAGTTTCAGTTAGCATAGTACATGTAAGAGAAATTAAAATCTTAAGTTCTGAAATATTTATTAGTCCCATGTTTCTGTGGAAGTGTCAATAAAATTCTTGCATTTTTAATAATACACTTTCAATAGATTTCCTCCTGCAAAGCCAGTTAGTACAGATATTAAACTATTACTTGCTATGCAAAGTTCTGCTTTCCTTTCTTTCAAAGGCCATTTAAAAGAAACAAATTTTGCAGACAATGAACAATGTTCTATACATTTATCTCACTTCAGGTATGTCCTAAAACAATTACTATCTTTTTGCCAAAGGAAAGACCCCTCAAGAACATAGTAAGAGGAACTCTACATCTCTACAAACTTTTTTTGCATTCTTATTGAGTTCATGTAAAAATATCAGTGACATGATGAATATTTTTAAGGCGATTTACAAGCACAACTTCTTTGATAAACTTCTGGAAGGTTATTTTCTTTTTTCATTACTGTTATTTCACTCTAAGACTATCACCATGATTAGAACTTCACTTTCTTTGTTGGATGGGGAATGATGGGCAACAAGTGCTGTACCCTTTAATGAGTCACCTCCTTAATTTACAGCTCACCTGCTGATTTTAATTTATGTGATAATTTAAAAAATAAAACACTTAATATCTTCCATTTATATACTGTATTTCACTTATATTCATGAAAACATATTTTCTCGCATTGGGTACTCTTGTTTGTGAGCAGTTTCTAACCTGCTATCTAAATGTAAATTGCTTATGCAAACAGATTATTAAGAGAGAAGTGAAACAAAATCCTTAAGCCCTTTCCAAGTAATACAAAGGAATGTGTTCGATAGGTTGTTATTTGTAAAAGGAGAAAACAATACTATTAATAAAGTCCTGCATTTTAAATGTAACAATAATTTCAGTTTCCTAAAAGATACAAATCAACTGCAGGTTAATAGCTGTGAATCATCAGCACTGTCATAAAGTTATGCTAATTATAGCATGTAAGGTGTTAAGCAAATAGCTTAGAATCTAAACATGTGAAAGAGAACTGTAGACAGAAAAAAATTCTATGTATATACAGAAGGCCTGTAAGTTAGTCCAATCAACCGTTCATATATATGATTCACCAAGAACAGCTCTTATTCCTAGAATTATTCTGTTTTCATTTCGCAACGCATATAACCACTTTATGTAGATTTAATTGGGCACCCTGAGGTTGCCCAAATACATACACAATCTTATTGGAAGAAAATACTAAACCAACCTGACATTCATTAGCTACTGAGAAGCTACATTGAGCCAAATAGTCTATCCAGCTTTATGTGGTGATTCTGGGAATAATTTTCACCATTAGCTTACAAAATGACTGAAAGAAACCTGCTGTATGTAAATTTGGGAATCCTGCTGAGATTCCTGACAATTGATAAAATGAAATGGAGAGAAAACAACCAGTGCAAATAAAAAGCTATTTGCATGAATTCTGGTCAAATGGAAAGAAGCTAATGGACATGGCATTTACTTATAAAGAACTTGCCTTGTAAACTGTAGATTTCTCCAACGCTGTTCTGCCGGGTGATATGATGCCAATATGCACTACGGGGAAGTGAGATCGACTTGGACAATGTCATTGGTTCAGACAGACTGGTCTGGAGCTAAAAGGTAAAGGAAACATAAATGGAAGATCACACATAACCAAAGTTGATAGATAATCTCAAACTGTAAATTGAACCAATGTTAGTATGAAGATATATTTTCCGAATTACTACAGGTTTTATATTATCACTGAAACTGTGTTATAAGCATCAGCACTGTGAATACACAGGGAAAAGCCGCACAAGTATATTTGCATATATAGCTTCATTAGCACAGGTTAATATTGGGACATAGGAATATGTCCCTATTTATCTACAGCTACTTTTGTTGCTGCCAGGATTTTGTTATTTTCTTCTTTAACTTTACGATAATGATAGATTACCATATGCCTGAAATCGGCAAACTCTCTACAATCACATTTCTTTTTGGTCATTTAACCTGCAAATTGGACTGAATATCCACAAAGATGCTAAGAGAGCATCTGAGACAGCCAGAGGCGAATTAGCAATGAAGAGTTATTAACCCCCTAATCCTCCATTCAAGTGGAAGCATTTCATCACCAGTAGCAGGTTACGGATGCAAGAGCAAGTTTTCACAGTCCAGGGGACTTCATGTAACCAAAACTGTGAATTACACAAGTGTCCATGCGTACAAAAGCCAAGGCACAGAAACCTGACAGGAAGGAATGTCAGTTTTATTAAAAAGAGCTCTGTCTCCAATGCACTACAGATGTGAATGAAGGACAAGACTAGGCTATTAAAAAAAAAAAAATCATGGAGGATTGTGCATCCTGACAATCTCTTTGCAGAGAGATTTTTTACTCTGGTATCAATAATGAATACAATTCCAAGAATGGAGCCTCTTAAATGCATTAGGGTTCTCCGCTTTGATCTGTTTAGCATATTATTCTCTCATTTTCTTCTTGCATTAAAAAACTCAAAACACTGAAGGTTATAGAAAATACATTTGGCTTGAGGAGAAGAACTGAACAATGTACAGTTCATTCCATTTTTAACCTGCAACAAAGAGTTTGTTTTTTACAGATGTGATCTGGAAGTAGGTTAGTTTACTGCAGATAAAAAAACCACATCTCATTTCACATTTTCATGAGTCTTAAAGAAATAGCAAGGGAACTAGGTCACAGAAGACTAATGAGAATTGTAGTCTGGAAATACGAATTAAATATCACTATTTATATATTTTTTTTCTTTATAACTCTACAGAAGATTGCTTTGTGTGTTATGTCATGAAGAGGTGTCAAGAAATATATTTCAATTCTCAAATGTCCACTAGTGGACAGTGGAATAACACCGACTCATTTCACTGGTATCCACAGTGAAGTAGAATTTAAGAATCAGCTGAAGTACCACCTCAGTTACTAGCTGAGTCAGAGAACAAGCATGAAGGAAGAAGTGTGTGGGGTTTTATGTTTGGTTTGTTTGTTTGTTTGTTTGTTTTTAAATGACCAATAGAAAGGTGTCATGTTTGCCTTTTTTACAAAAAAAGACACTGTTGTCACATGTTCAACTCATGTACTGGACACTATGTCCAGTACTGTGAAGCAGATTATTCCATTTTAAGCACCATGCCTTCCCTATGTTTCTGCTGAATTTTGTTCTGATGTTCCAAAAAATTTTTCAGTGACCCACTTCCATATTGTCTTATAACTGTAAGACCCAGAAAACTAATCATTAGAATGTGCCTTGATCCAGAACTTGTATGAAAATATCAAATAAAACTGGATGCAGGATATATTCCTATGAAAGTCCAATGAGAATATTCTACCCTTTGGTGATGTGTTACTAATAAATACTTTCTGGTTATATACTTATATGGTTATTTCCCCAACACCTTTTGCTCACACCTGGCTTGCTTAGAAAACAGTCATGTGTTATTTGGACTGTGTCCATTACTTAAAGGTGTCTACTATTAATATAAGCACTTACAGGTATCAGCATACTATTTATTTGCTATGCACTGCTTTATGTGTGTGATGGATGCCCCATCCCTGGAAGTGTTCAAGGCCAGGCTGGATGAGGCTTTGAGCAACCTGGTCTAGTGGAAGGTGTCCCTGCCCATGGCAGGGGGGGTGGAACTAGATGGTCTTTAAGGTTCCCTCCAACCCAAACCAGTCTGTGATTCTATGTTTATTTTTCCAGCTTGCTGTTCTTGACAAAATACACAATACTGGCAAAACCCTTATCAATATATGACCTCGTAAGTCATCTGAAAAGACTTAGAGGAAATCTAGCTGTGAAAGTCATTGCAGTGATTTCAGCTTTTATATTTCTAGCATTTAGGTTTTCAATGGCTATTCTAACCTTGTTATGACCTTTTAGAGAGTTTCTTAATCAATTATGGAGCAAAAAATATCAAAATAATAACACTGCTTTGCAGTGCCAAGGTGGATGAGGATTTGCCTTTGGCAGTGGAATAACATTATGTATGAATAAAAAAGCAATGGTGAAAGAAAAGCATTCTGAAGGGAGATTCAATGAGACTGATATTTTTTTCTCATCTCCTTGGCCACACTATAAAGAGAAAATTGGGACATTTTGTTACTTTTCTGGCAGAAGTGTGTTGTCTTTTTTTTTTCCCTCTAAAAGAAGCTCATAATAGATCACTTAGTTGTTTGACAGAATGGATTAATGTTGTGAGAAAAGTAGCTGGATTTAACACTGCACTGGGGTTATATTTGTGGAATGTCAGTAAGGTGTGGGTCGTCACCCATATTCTGCCACAAAACTGTGGTTTTGTTTCTTTCACGAAAAAAAAATTTGCTGTCTATGGAAACTGTAATAATTACTGTGAGGGCAGAGGGTCAGGTTCTTACATCTCCATAAAGTTTGAGCCATTATATTATACAAACACAATATATGAAATATTTTTCATTGCAAAGAAGCATTCACTGATCACATGAGAGATGATGCTGACATGAACAGAGTTGAGATTATTTCAAGCCTGACTACACGGTAGGTCTTCATGGAAACAAACACAACTAAATGGTAGGAGTCTCTAACACATAGGAGAGATTGCTAGCAGGGTGAGCTATTTCTTCAATAAATACATATATATGTGATAGAGAATCCGGTATTGCACAGCCATGCTTTGCAGATATTGATTGTCCTTTGTTACCATGAAATGGGAGCTTTTATGAAGGAGAAGTGCTGCATGGAACAAAGATTTTGCAGATAGAAATTTGCTGACCTGAAAATATACAGCATTTGGGGATGAGACTTTTTAAAAGTAAAAATCTAGGATTTTTGAAGGTGCTCAGTACTAATCCACTTGTTTAAAAGTATGGGTATTTCCAGATGGGAAAGAGGAAATGTAAACCTAAAAGCAAAATCCAAAATAAGACC
The DNA here is from genome assembly GCF_000690775.1 of Eurypyga helias. Lineage (NCBI taxonomy): Eukaryota > Metazoa > Chordata > Aves > Eurypygiformes > Eurypygidae > Eurypyga > Eurypyga helias. The sequence goes on from NW_010259665.1 coordinate 14,699, forward strand.
ACATCCCTACACATTTTATTCAAGTCAAAAATGGAAATGAATCACAGTCCTAGAACCATGCTGACTCATGAATATTTAAAGTGAAAGTGTGTGGCATAGAATGCACTGATACAGATCAGCTTAAACTCTAGGGTATTAGCTTAAACTTTAAAGATATGTTCTAAGGGTCATTCATCTCAGGCAGTTTATCACTGAAATGTTCATTTATGTCTTTGTCTCATCTCAAAGACAAGCAGTGAATTACGTGCATCACTATGAGTATTTGTTAGTAGGTGATGTAAAATAGAAGTCAGTGATGGGAGGGCTAGGAGTAGTTTTGGTCTTTACTGAATTACGGAGTTAATAGTAGCCAGTAGAGCGCAGGAGATACTATTTAGTTTGCCAAAACTCTACTGTGATTGGGAGAGGTGGCCGAGGACAGGAGGAAAGCCAGTGGCGTTGCTATCTTCAAGGGCAACAAGGAAGACTCTGGGAACTAGGGCTTGGTCAGCGTCACCTCAGTCCCTGGGAAAACGATGGAGCAGCTAATCCTGGAAACCATTTCCAGGCACAGGAAGGGTAAGAAGGTCATCAGGATTAGTCTGCATGGTTTCACCAAAAGAAAGACAGGCTTGATCAATCTGATACTTTTCTAGCCTGAAATGACTGGCTTGGTGGATGAGTGAAAGCAGTAAATATCATCTACTTTGACGTCAGGAAGGCTTTTGACCCTGTTTCCCTTAAGATCCTCATGAAGAAGCTGATGAAGCATGGGCTGGATGAGCAGCCCATTTCAGTGAGGTAGACTGAAAACCACCTGAATCGATGGGGTTGAGAAGGTGGTGATCAGTGGCATGCAGTCTACTTGTAGGCTAGTAAGTAACTGATCACTGGCACAGGTTGCTCAGGGAGGCTGTGGAGTCCTGGGCAACCAGCTATGGGTGGCCCTGCTTGAGCCAGGGATGTTGGACAAGATGAGTTCCAGAGGCCCCTTATCCTCAATCAGCCTGTGATTCTGTGATTAGCATCTCCAAAATTACAGAGAAGGCTCTACTGAAAACACTACTGAGTGTCAGATCTATCTTCTGAATAATTACAGTGGGGTGGGAAAGAATGACCTAAAATGCCTCAGTTGAAGAGGTCAGAGAAAAAGACTGTCCCCAAAGGCTGGTATGCTTCACCAGGACCAAGTGTATTACTCTCCTTGCTCGGCTGGAGCAGTCCTCAGTCTTTTACTTGAGAATAGTGGAAGGACAACTTTCCTGACTTAATAGAAGTTGCTTTGGCCAGTTTTAGAGCTGGTATAGCATAAGTCATGGCATGAAAAAGTGTCCGTCACTGAAGAACAGACTTCAAAAACTCTCTGTAGCATGTAGTAAGAAAGGTGAAATAAGGATGCGCTCAGAATGTTCTCAGCTGGGAGAACCTTACCTGAGTAAGTTTGGGGCTAAAAACCTGGAATTCTAAGGCTTACATATGTATTTGGGAAAAAGAGTGCTAGAATCTGTATTAAGAATTCACTGCACAGTTATTTGAGTTTCATTCATTCTCATAAAGCAAATGCCTTGGAGATCACAAGCTTTCTTAATGATGTTTTTCTTCCATTGTCTAAAAGAGATCAGTAGTTTCCAATTACATGTATTGGTGTACATCACATTTCTTTTAGCTACTTCATTTCAGTATACAGAAATTGCCGGTACCAATGAACTTTAATAAAATGACAGGAAGACCATTTTCTGAATACTTGCTGAAACAATAATTATCAATAAACTTGCATGAATATTCCTTATTAAGCTTATCTGTGCATGACTCAAGTATTCAGTAACACACGGAGTCTCGCTGACCTCTACTTTCTGACATTTTCACAAGTTAGTTTTACGTCATACAAAGACATTTCAGTTAAAAAGAAAAAAACCAGCAAACCCAGAATACATAAAAACGGCTATTATGTAGTAAAGCTTTTTGAGATTACTCTTTAGATGACCTTCCAAAAGAACACATTTCCTTCTTCTTAACTAGTCACTTTTAAACATAAAAAAAAATAAATATGACTAAAAAATATGACTATGCATATAAACACACAAACATAGTAATTTAAAGTAATTTATTCATAGTTGATTTAATAATTTCTTTAGTAGCTCCATGGCCTTCAGTGGGCTTTTACAGATTTAAAATCAACTGAGAAGCTGTTCTATAAAAATAAAGGGCTGTTCCTTTCCACTGTGTGCACCCAAACACATGGGGATTACATCAGGATCTTGTATATTGATAAGATACAGCCAGAGAATTCTTGTCATTGCTCAGTTTTAAAATTTCAATAAGTAGTAATTCAAAAGCAATGCACACACTTCTAAATAAATATACATAATCTATCTTTGGAAATATTCTTCTGGTGTCCTGAAACAACAAGACTCTCCAAATCACAGTCTAAATTTCTGCATATAAAATAAGAAATTTTGCCTCCTTGCTGATGCTACTTTACTAATGTAATAAAAATAGCTGCAAATCAGGAAGCCAGTTTGGAAAGGGGGAAACAGAGGAGGGTTTGTAAATTGCTATATCTTTCAACATTCCTGCATCAGCCTAATAAATCCTACAACTGGCAACCTTTCTCCATTTAATTTCATTTTCAGACAGTAACTCATGGGGGTTTTTTCCCCCTGGCAAAATCTGCTTGGTGTAGCAGACACTGTAGTTGCATGATGACATGCCCTTCATCTCAAGCCTTTCGAAATCCATGGTTGCCATTTAACAGAGCCATCCTTTGCTTCAATGCCGCTAAGATCCAGCTTCACAAAACAAAGGAAATAGAATTATAGCTGTTGCCATGGAAATCTGCAACTCCATCACTTTTTTTCTTCATGTATTACAAAATGTATGTAAAGGTGATCACCAAGCAATATGTGGAAAACATTACAGAAATACCATCGTTTTACAAATGTTTTTACAAAATCTCTCAGCCAGTGGCAATTTCAACTTCTACCACTGTGTCCTATGAGGAATTGATTAAGAATAATGAAGAGACCACAAGTTCTTTCCTTTTACAGACAAGAACCTATGCTCACTTGTCAATGGGTCATGAATCACAGACACTGTAGAGATTTGCATTCAACAGCCAGCCATATGAATCCATATGAAACTTGCCTGGCAGCTACCTTTATGGAAATGGATTCTGACAGACTGAATATGTGATGAGACTAGCAGCTTTTACCCTGAGACAGCTGTAACAGAGCTTCTACCATAGCATGGAAAAATCTTCATTAAGCCCTTACTGCCGAATGCAGCAGAACCGAAACATTTTTGAAAAACCTATTCCTGCAGTTTAGATAGGTCAGTACGCCCAATACTTTTTAACATCTTCATCATCAACATGGGGAGTGGGACAGAATACACATTCAGCAAATTTGGGGTTGACATCAAATTGCTGGGAGCAGTCAAACACCCAGATGGGAGGGCTTCCATTCAGAAGGACTCCAGCAAAGCAAAGGGCTGACAGCAATCTCACGAAGTTCAGCAATACCAGATGTAAGTGCTGCAACTGGGTCAGGGCAACTCAGTGCAGGAGTTTTGGTCCTGCCAAAAGGATCTAGTGGTCCTGGTGATAACATGAATGATCAGTGTACATGTGCAGCGATGGAGGTTAACCACAGACTGGGCCACATGAGCAAAAGCATGGCCAGCAGGTCGGGGAAGTCACATTTCCCCACTATCTGGCATTTGGGAAACCACATCTGGAAGTTCAGTTGCATTCACATAGTCTTCAGGTTTGAGCCCTGGCCCAAAAGAAATGTCAAACTGGAGAGAGCCTGGCAGAGAACCTCTAAGAAGCAGAATATGGCCAGTGATGCTGGATTAAGTGTCTAATGTTAATTCAACATGAGAAAGTGAAGGCTAAGAGAAATCTAACTCTAGATTCCCTCTCTCTTCTTAAAGATAAACTGTAGAGAAGACTGTTGCCAGAGATGCACACAGAAATAAGAAGATGCAACAGTCACAGGCTATGGCAAGGGAAATTCAAGACATATCTAAGGAAAAATTCTTCACCATGAAAGCAGCCAAGTGGTGGAATGGGTACCCTTAATCTACATCCTTGTGGAGTATTCAAACCTTGACTGGATAAGGCCCTGGGTAACTTGATCTAGTTTTGATGCTATCCCTGCTTTGAACAGGGGATTAGGCGTGCTCACCACAAGCAACCCCTTTCAATGCCAGTTTTTCTGATCCCATAGTCAGTGGGCTTGAAAATCTGAGAGCTAGTAAGATCTGCTGTGCCAGTGAGTTAACGTGACATTATCTTGTTTACTGTAGTAGCTGCACATCTTTACGTAACATAGCTGCTGTAGTAAGTGAAATAATGCCAAATCAACAGTACAGGGTCTGTACTGTCTGTACTACTGTCTTACATTTCCCCTGAACCAGACTCCTGCGCAGCTGATAAATAAAAACTGTTAGCAAGGCTGGCATTGTACGGGGTATCAGTAACGTAAAAACAACAACCCAAAGCTGAGAGAAAAAAGGAACATAAACAACCCTATTTGGACAAGCTTTGATTAATATATATCAAAAGACAGCTTGTACTTGGAAAAGTGTCAGTATTTCAGATACATCTTTTTTAGATATTAAATATCTGTTGTCTTCAGTGTAAACACAATCAGAGAGATTATTATAAATAATTTTGTTAAAAAATCTGTCATCCTTATAAAAATGAATGTAAGCAGCAAAAAAAATAAAAATGAAGACAAAAAGAGTGAACCTCACCTAATTTTTGTCCTACCAACAAGTACCTGATGAGCCAAAGCATAAAAAGCACAGGAGGGATTTACAGAGTAACTTTAGGACTATTATGAGAATTTTTGATCCCCTCTCCGATTACTGCTTTTTATAATTCTCCTATTCTCTGAAAAGCACTGTGCCCCTATGTAAATCACTGATAAAGAAGTTTCTTATTAATCAGAGACAAAGCCTTAACTGTTCCCTCGGGTGACATAAAGAACTCCTGAACAGAGCTGCTGAAACAGAGGAAGGCCTTGCTTGACAGGAGACACAGAATGATACTATAGTTCAAAAGATTGATGGAAACCGTGTGAAAAATAACTTTTTCAGAAGTTAATTCTTCTATGAATATGCAATTGACTATGATTCAGGATTTGTTTTGTTGTTGTTATGTTGTTGTGCTATTCCCAGCATACAGCTGATTACTCTATGACCTTGGGCAATTCATACGCAGCTGAATTTGGCCTTAATCTTCCTGTGCCTCATTTTACTCATTAGTATAATTATTATAATAATACCTGTCTCCTGAGAGCATCGAGTGGCTTCATCAGCTTTTATTTTTGCTAATAATAATAAGGAGCTGTATAGGCTACGTTAGTTCACAAGAAACAGTTTTCTCAAAATAGCAGATGTGAGATTAATAATAAAATAAGACCACTGGAGAACTGGCTGGAGAATTGTTTTTCTAGTACTACTTAAGTCAATAAAACCTGCTCCTCTGTTAAGAGCGTGTAATGACATAAACCTACCAGTACAGTTATGCAAGCAAGTTGTTTGAAATGTACACAATGCCAAAGAAAACTTCCCTTCCTACTAAATGCTTCTCAGAGTTTAGTTAAGGGGAGGGCTGGAAATAGCCAAGTAAGGTTCAGTCAGGCATGCAACAATCATTAGAGCAACGATTCCTAATTTATCACTCATATCACCCATGGCTTTTAGCAAATAAGACTCCTAATCATCTCATCAATTTTGTTCAGGAAAAGTTCTTTGGCTCTTCACTTTCTGCATTTTCTGGAAACAAATACACATTTCAACTTGAGACTGCCTTTCCAGCTACTTTGATTGCTCTGTAAACATGCAATATTTTGCAAAGTATAAGAAAAGCAAAACAAAACCAAAAAAATTACAAATGTGCTTGTGTCACCAACCTTCAAATCTACCTGTACTCCAATGCAACTTTGTAAAGTTGAAATAAATGATACCTGACTTCTAGGAAGTAAGTACCTAGCTCTTTAAAAGTTCCTAGAAATGCAGGTGGGTGGCTACATGGACTTTCAAACCACCTATGTGCTAAATTCTCAGGAGGGTTTGCATCTTCCGATACCACACTATGCAAACACCTTTGCTCTGTTGCATTTACACAACCTAGCTGCTTCAATTGAAATGTTCACAATACAGCATACTTGTATGGAAACATATAACAGAAGAGCAAAAACGGTGTTCATAGGATTAATGTATGCAGCTTTAGGATGGATTCATTAGGATGGAGCGGGTTCCTGACAGACAAGAAATTGTATTAGTAATGAGAAACCTCTGTGATGCTTTTATTACAAGTTTTGGTTCAGCTCCTACTTTATGTTAGGAGGAAAGTAGATTTCAGATTCCTAGGTAGCATGACAGGCAGAATGCTAGAATACCACTGTAACATTATATAAAACAGTCCAGAAATTTTTAAGAAGGAAAGCATGAGAGTAATTTCTAGGTTAGGATGCTCATCCATGTGGTGAGGTACTCGGGTTTTAGTCCCTAGGAGAGATTTAGAACAAGATGGACCAGCCCCTTGTTCAGGGGTAAGAGAGATTTCAAAACCGTGCCAGGGAAGAATTGATTTTTTTTCTCCACCATGCTCTGAATGAGAGCCCCGTGACTCCTACAGCTTCCAAAACGTTCAAAACTCCAGTGCAAGCATTAGTTTTCAAATCACAAAATGGCATCTAAATTACATCACCAGCTACCAAAATATCTGAAACACTCTTATGCAAGGACTCCCCAGCTCTGCTCTCTCACCTACCCACGCCGCTTACCTACACACTCCACAAACCTTTATGTTGTCTGCAGCGCTTATGACATGATTAACAGCTCTGTTCCCGTCCCTCCTCCTACCACTGCCTAGGAGCAGATGCATTAACCCTTTGTTACCACAGTAAAGGCTTTCCCTATACTGCAGTTTCATTCAAACACACAGCAAGCATCCAGCAACAACCAACAGCAGAATTCCCTGGAGAAGAGAGGCTTTACACCTCGTCCTCTCACTGTCTGCAAAGTGCTGTATAGGAGACAGTAAAGTCCGGAGACAGAGGAAGAGGAGGGTAAAAAGCGTGTTTACTTGTCAAGAAAGGAATAGTCAGGGGACTCCAGTGGCCGTGGAAGTCCAGATTTCATGGTGAGATGAAGTATTTTCTTTTAGGAAGTGAATGGCACCTGCTCTATAGGGGTTTTTTTTGGAATGCTGCTGTAGTATTTGAATATCTATTATTTGATATGAGTAACAGTCCCTGAAAAAATGCCAATGAAATAAGTCTACATTCAAGAAAATACTTTCTTTCAAATAAGTTTAAGAAATGAAACAGCTCCAGTTTGAGGAATCATAAACTTCTGCTGAAACCAAGTCTGAATTTTCACAAATGCCCTACTTTGTTCTGAAGTGGTGAACATTGGGAACAGACTTGTGACTAACTGTAGGATTTGTTTCATCCCAGTATACACAGTTTTCTGAGCCTGAGGAATAACAAAGAACTTGGAAAAACTCTTAAAAAATTCTCACAGAAAAATCAGTCAGGAAAAATGTCATTATGTGCTTAATGAACGAAGAGCCCTCTGGGAAATTACTGGTACTTATGGGAACTGGTTTTACAAAACTGAAACCTAAAAAGTACACAGATTCTGACTTCGGGGTGAGGAGAAGTCAGCATTCTTTTTCTTGTTGTTAATCCTGGCAATATTTACAGCTGGTCATGGCTTGCCAGCGGATAGATGGATCCTGCAGTGGAACACTCCCAATTTTCTGTTTTTGCTTTCCAGTGCAAAGAAAGGTAAACTTTACTTCTCTAGAAGTCCTCTCCTGCCAAAAATCCTGCAAGGCTACTTCAGCTTTAACCTGTAACTTTCAAAGACATCTAGAACCAGTAACTGAAATATGCTTTACAACACCTGTGTCAACCAAGTAAACAACTATGTATTTCAATAAAGCAGCCAGGTTTTCACAGGGTTATAAGGTTTCTAACAAACATACAGCAACATCATATAGTAAATGGGAAATACAGAACAGTATTGAACTAAGTATTTGCAAGAATAACTGACCTGAGGCTATACTTCAGCTTACATAAAGTACCAAAGTTCATGAATGATCATATGCATTCAGAACCTCAGTACTTGAGCTTGTACATAATTTGGAAACAAAGGAAAATCTACTAAGAGACCAATGTAGCATGACATGGGATCACCTATGGATGAACTCTGGAATTTTCTTAATTTTCTCCTCCAAGTATTGACTTAACACAAATGCACTTAGGCAGAATTACAACATAAAAGAGCTTTGTCATATTAAGCAAATTGCAGTGCTGAAATGGAGCCCAAAAGATATATATTTTAACTAAATATTTCATATAATTTCATGCTTTGGATTAGCAGCAGCCACTGGTATGTTTCCGCATTTCCCAAACTTCTCAACTTGGAAATAATAGGTGATAGATAAACCATTACACAAAGACATAAATAACACCCACAAGCCAGACAATGCCCTGAAGATGCACTGACAAAGGTAGGATACTTCAAGTTGAAACCATAATTTTAAAATGAAAATTTGGAATGTTTCATGTGTTTATTGATGGTGTTTGATCCTGTAATGTTTAGATGAACATGTCTTTAGGTTGTGATAAGGTTAAAAATACATGAATAAATTCATAGTACAGACTTGTTTACAGAACAAAGCTAAATTAAAAGTTCACTATGAAACTAATGGTGTTATTTTCTCCAGTCTCAGAGTTTGTTTTTTGTTTTTCTGATTCTGAGACAATTTAAATTGATATTCTTCATTCTATTTACATTCTTATTAATACCATGCCTGACAATGCTTTAATTTGCATTTACCCTCAGACTAGTACCATATTACCATACTAGTTCCCTCCTCTTTCTGTTTCAGATAAGAAAGAGAAAGATTAAATTACTTGTAGGCTTATTTCTTAGCCACTTTCCTCTCCAACCTCTCCTTAAGCCCAGTTCCATTGCCTGATATTTTTCTTCTTTGGCACATTCATTATTTCCCTCCTAATGAGATTAAAAAAAAAAAACCCAATCCCCCCCAAAAAACCTTCTCACTGATACTATCTTTTTTAAATGACAGTCATGATGACTCATTCATTTAAGTGGAATATTAGACACAAGACTTGTAAATAATGAGAATGGAAGAGAAATATACAGATGCAGTGTTTCATAAATGTGTTTATCTTCTGGTAAATGTTAAAAGGATCACAATCTAAAATGACATTATTTTTACAGCTCTGCTGTCTACAGCAAAACAATTGTCATAGAAAATTTCTTACGATAGTAAGTTATCAAACTTTCACCATTATAGTTTCTTCATGCATTTATACTTTAGTCTTACCGATGTTCGATTAACTTCAGCTGGTTAAAATCAACTTCAGTGCTATTATTTACAATTACTGTTCTACACATTGCAGAGTTTTATTCTTCTGAGATTACATAATAGGTTTTTACTACCAGCTATTGAAATATGTAATTTGTGAGGTTACAAAGGTATGACTATTTCCTTAGCATGCCTCCCTTGTATATGTAGTCGTAACATGAGAAATCTACCGCTCTTAACCCCTCATTTTATACACTCAAACAACAGTGGGTGCACAAGTTACACCAGGAGTGGTTTTAGTGGAGGCTGAGTGGCAAAAGATCAAAGCTGGCATTAGGGAGGAAAATTTGGTCTTAAATTCCAATCCCATGTGCCAGTAAGCACGTTGGCATCCTGGCACAGAAGTTAGATAGACAAATGCTGCTTGGAACACCTGTGTTCACATAGAATCACAGAATCTTTAGGTTGGAAAAGACCTTTAAGATTATCAAGTCCCACTGTTAACCTAACACTGCTAATGTCACCAAACCATGTCCCTAAGCACCTTGTGCACACATCATTTAATACCGCCAGGGGTGGTAACTCAACCACCTCCCTGGGCAGCCCGTTCCAATGCCTGACAGCCCTTTCAGTGAAGACATTTTCCATAATATACAATCTAAACCTTCCCCCTCCCCTAAATTTGAGGCCATCTCTTCTTGCCCTATCACCTGTCACTTGGGAGAAGAGACTGACCCCCACCTCCCTATGCCCTCCTTTCAGGCAGCTGTAGAGAGCCATCAGGTCTCCCCTCAGCCTCCTCCAGGCAAAACAACTGCAGCTCCCTCAGCCATTACTCAAAGGAGTTGCTCTCTTGACCCTGGTGTGTGAAAATTATGTTAATAGAGATTCTTTTAAAAATTGTCACCGAAACCAACATAATCTACTGACTGCAAGGAGGAGGATACTCAGCATTTACGGAAAGTGAACTATTCTTTTTCTTTCTCTCCTCGGGACGGGACAGCTGAGAAGATCTAACGGTTCACTGCTGTCTCTGTGAACTAATTCAGCTCAGTAACCCTGCAAAATCCTAGTGCTTTCAGCTGGTTCGGGTTTTTTTCCCCAAATGAGGAAACTGAATGGACTCCCTGAGTCAGATAAGCACCTGAGCTAACAGAAGGGAAGAGGAAGGAACTTGCAGCTCAGCCTGGGGACAGGGGAAGGGATGGAAAAGCTGCTGTGAGACACTCAGATGTGCATCTTCCATGCTCAACATCAGATTACAGTTAATGGAGATACACGCTATTCTTGAGGCTAACCTTTTTTTTAAAAAAACAATCAGATTTTTTAACGTTACATTAAAAAAAAAAAAAGAGGAAGGAAAGGGAAGGGGCAAGAGAAGAGGTATGTAAGAATACAGATCATTCAGATGATAAAACCAGAGTTGCTGACACTCTCACATAGATAACACAACAGAACAAAATAAAATCTTGTCAATAGAAAGCCAGTTACTGTTCTTTTTAATTAGTTATGTTGATATTGTAAACACACTAACAAAACACTCCACTATCACCTCCTCCCCTAGGGAAGGGGCAAGAGAAGAGGTATGTAAGAATACAGATCATTCAGATGATAAAACCAGAGTTGCTGACACTCTCACATAGATAACACAACAGAACAAAATAAAATCTTGTCAATAGAAAGCCAGTTACTGTTCTTTTTAATTAGTTATGTTGATATTGTAAACACACTAACAAAACACTCCACTATCACCTCCTCCCCTAAAACACCTGCAGAACCAAATTATCATCTCTGTTACACTGATCCACCAAAGAAGCAAAGACTGAAAAAAGGTGAATACGCAGATCACAATTGAAAATAATTTCAATTTAAGTACTAGCATTGGCACAAATTTCATATTGTCCCCAACAAAATGAGCATGAAACACTACCCCTCCACCAATGTAATGTTTCAAACACAATCAAGAAGACCACCTAAGCTAAATTCAATCATTGCCCACTTTGCTTTAATATTTCAATAAAATACAGTCTGCTTTGATCCCAGTAAAAGCAGTAACCAACTTGAAATAACAGCAATATCAGTAACTATTGACCCTCTTTCTCAGGTTCTTTTTTTCAGTGTTATAATTGGCAAGGGAAATGAGCAGAAGACAAATGTGAGCCTGCTCAAACTGAGTGGGCTTCCCCTGCTTGTGATGACAGTGAGGCAGACTTGGTACTGTACTAGCTGCCACAGAGCCATTTTGCTTCCACTCCATGCCCTTTTGAAGGTAATGGGAAGAATTAGTTTCCTTCTCATGTCTCTCTCTTATTAACATTGTTACCCAGCATGTTACTTGACTTGAGCGATGGATTTCTTAGCATAAAGATGAATTTATTGCTTAGTATTCTGCGGCAGCAATTTTGTGCCCAGAGACCTCCATGAATGGAGTAAATGTGGCCTGTGACTGCTTGCAGTACCTTTATCTGACATGTCTCTGGCAGCAGTAACTAATTTTACCTTTTTTCTTCTGCCAGAATTTGTTTCTGGGTTTTTTTTACATGTTTTGTGTCTTTTTGCCTTTTTTATCAGTAAGGTAACAAACTCTGTATATTCATTATGAGAACTAAGAGTAATATATATATATATTTCAGCCAGTTTGTTTGGTGAAAAAATGCTCTCTGATTTCCTTTATAGACTGCATTCACTTCTTACAATATTGGATTACAATCTACTATAATCTGGAAAAAATTAAATGAATCTTCAGTGTATTAATTACTTAAAATATGTTAAAATTTAGGACAGAAAAAGATATTCGAGAGTCCTTGCTACTATATAACTTCTAATGATTGGAAGGAAGAAATGAAGATGGAATTATTGTTACATTTCTTCCCTTTTTCTGATGTGTATAACAATGAATTATCATTAAGATTCCTTTACTTGAAAAAAATTCATTCATTTTCACCTTTACCAAAAAGAAGAAGATTTAAATGAATTTAAGATATTAAACATGAGCTGTTTATTACAGAAAGGGTCAGGAAAGAGCAAAAATCCCCAGGTATAGGGATATACATACAAAGGATGAAAGGTCAAGCTTTGGGAAGACCTGGAAGACATTTACGGCCTCTACATCCCTGATTTAAAAATATACTCTTGTTTGTATTTCAAGTTCAGTTCTTAAGTAAAAAATACACATAGGTACTTGGTGAAACTGTTGGATTTAGATATTGGAGAAGCAATTATACATAATATAAGGAAAACACCACATTCTTAGTCTACTTATTATCTTCAGACTTTGTTTCTAATATGAATAAACCTCAAATGCTGCAGATGACACAGACCACTCCTTAGAAGTTCAGCACCCCATCAGCCAGGAGCAGCCAAGCTTCCAAAGCCAAATCTACATTAGCTTACTAGGTGAAGTATAAGACCAACAGATTTTTCAGCCTCTTTTACGCAGCCCACAGCTTCTATGCAGCCTACAGCAGGCCGCTACCGCTCCCTCTCTGCAGATCACAGCACAGCCTCACCCAGGAGCCAAGTGCATTACACACCGCGAGCCTGAGGAAGCATTTCTGTTTCTCAGCCTGCTCTCCGAGTTTGGTAAGACCCACCGTATGGCCACAGCCTTCATAAATGAGGTTTCAAGGAAGTCATCTGACAGCAGAATGGAAACAGCTTTGATAAGCAGTAAAGCTGCTAATCAACAGGTGGAAGACTTGGAAGTGGTGGTACCATGAAAGGCAAATCCTGCATGATCCTGGACTAAGTATTTACCATGGCAGCATGAAAATGCTCTCATTTCTCTTACTGGTGTAAATCCTTTAAAACCAAACATATCTATAATTATGCTTTTTCCTGGTTTGGGGCTATTTTTCAATCACTTTCTGCCCAGCAGAATGCAGGATTTTTTTTGCCAGCACTTTTACTACTTCAGATACGTTTCCATTTACTCTATCAACTGTCTTGTCTTGGACTTTCCAGCAATTGTTCCTGTGTCCCTAACCTTATTTTTACCTTGACTATGAACTTTCTTGTTCCTGCTTTTTCTGTCCAAATGTCGTGCATCTCAGCTACTGTGGAAATGCTCCTACTTTGTCCAGGAGACAAACCTTGTCCATCTTTCTTAATACAACCAAGTAAGTATCTTTTTATGTCTTCTCCTCCCTCAGCTCCTAAAGACATGCAGAGTCTGAGGGGAGCATTAAACGTAACAGATTTCTGACATGGAAATCTAAGTCATTTTCAAGTTTCTTCTTCAACAAATAGAGGAAGATAGACCTATCTGGGGAGTAATTAGGAGGAGTTGAACACTGGGGTCTTGAGTTTCCCTTTGCAAGAGCCTTTCTCTCAGGGCTGTGAGCAAGATATTTTGACAGAGGTGGTGTGTGGGGGAAAGGACTGTGTCAGCCATGTTTGCATGCTGGTGGGCATGTTCATGGCGGGCGAGGGAAGAAAGGAAGGGAGAGTCACTGAAAATGGTGCAATTACCCTGAAATGTCATTCTAGGGCAAAGACATGTGGAGAATTCTGGTCATCTGAGAGGAAAAGCATGCAGACCAAGGCTCCCTGCCCTCCCCATGTCTTTCCTCTCTGGTGGATATAGAGGTAGCTTCAAACAGAGTTGGAAATTAGCTTTTCAGAATGATCAATTAAGACCATCTCTATTTCTAAGCATAAAGGAAACAATTTTTTCCCCTTTTTTAAAAAAAATCTCCAATGTTTTCAGTAGTCGCTTAAAGATAACTCGTACAAACTGAAAAATCTGAACTTAAAATTAATACACAGCTCTTTTTGAACCCACGTTGCATTACTGCTTATTATAGTGTTTGGAAAAAAATTTCTTTCTGGGGTTAAGAAAACCAGAACATCTGCTGTCACCTAGGAGTGTTTATACGGGACATTTTTTTCCACCCGTAAGGCCATGAGGAGCAATTAACACTTACTCATCGACAGTTAACTCACAGATGGCTTTAAAAAAAAGGCTTAATCTTTGAGAAACAGAGCCACAATTATCAAGAAGGTAACCATGGATGTAGCATTTAATGATATTCACCATTCCAAAAAGACACGGCAATAGATCATTATATAGCATGTGCTGAAAATCTCTGACCATGAAAATACAGCAATCCGAAAGTCTGTTTTGTCTTAGCCTCACAGCCAGTATTATCATTACAGCTGAATCTACATGTTGCTATTGCTTCATACTTCCTTTGTTTATTCCTGATTTTTCTAAGTTTAAAGATTTGGGTGAAAGGACCTTACCCGTGCTTTCTGCTCCATCTCCATCATTAATCTTTCATGTTGCTCTGCTATTGCGAGTGTTGCAGAATGGACTTTCTGATATATCATTTCTCCTTCTCGTGTCTGGAAGGTGAACAGCCCTTCTCCCGTGTCACACATCCTGCAGTGAGATTTAATCACAACAGAAGAAGAAGAAGAAAAAAAGAAGAGTACTGAGTAATTTTTATCTAGCTATTATAAAAAGTGCACACCTTGCAGTAGAAAATGCCAACTTTTGTAGTTAAACTCTAGAATTCTGAATATCTGCAGTTATTTTTACCATTGAAGTGAGTCGTATTCCAGGAGATGTGCAGAACTCTGTGAACATAACCTTTAAATTCAGTTTTAATCATCATCTGGATAGGGAAAAAGTTTTATCATAGAATAAAAACTTGAGGTAATACTGTCAGCTATTTCCAGCATTGTTTTAAATGTCTGTGCTGGTAAGTGAGAGCTAGATTTAATACTCTTCACCAATTGATGCCAGAAGTACATAGTCCTTCTTGACTTTAAAAAGTTGACATTTTAAGAGAACATTGACCAATTAAAAATGCTATTACTGTTAATCACCACAAAGAGGCTGTATTGAAAGACAGCATCAAGAGGGTTAAATTATAACTGCCTCTGTTACTACATTTATGTGAGGCAGCATCTAAAGCTATCTTGATAGTTACACAAGCCATTCAGTCTATTTGACAATAGGAACAGTATTTCTGTAGTATAAGAAGATTAAATAATGAAAAAAAAAACCCAGAAGTAAAATTTACTTTCTTCTTTGGAGAGAACAACTGCTCTTACCCTTATCTGTGATATTGCTGAGGTATTATTCTGAGGAAGAGGAGTGGTCCATGGCAAATGCAACGACAAAGATAGCCAGGAAATATAGAAAATGGGAGTAGACAACAATGCTAGAATATTGAGCGACTGTTACTTTGAGGACATACATGGTGCTAAATGGTGATGCAATTCGAAACATTTACATTCATAGTTGCATTGTATTATCAGTGTCTGATATCTGTATTTTTACAGACTTCTTTCAATTTTAGAAACGAATTAAAAAATCCTTTTCATTTGGTGTGATACTTCCTGTAAAGATTTTCACTAATCTGTGACAGAAAACTGTTGACTTGAGTCACTGATGCATAACAGCCTTCAACAATAGAAAGGTTTTGATTTGCTTTAAAATACCAGATTCCTTTAATGTTTTGGTTGTTTATATTACTTTTAAGGACATCTAATTTTTCTTAATATTGCAGCACCTTCAGCATGGCCCCAGAAAGCCCAAGGTATATAGAATTACAAAGCATTTTAGAAAACATGTGCCCCAAACAGTCTACCATGCTAACAGGATTTTAAATATCAACATCTTTGGAGTTTGTATCAGACACTGTTTGATTATTTGTACATTAAATTCTACAAAATATTTTCCTGTCCTGTATTTTTGAAATTAATTAATCATTTAATTATGTTTACTGCATGCACACACACACACACAATATTAGATTCCAGCTTTTTGAAAATGGCATAATATTTTTCATGAGTTTTAGCTTTTTGTCAAATTTGAATACAACTTCCTACACAGTTTTATTTCAAAATTCATCTGAACAGAACTACTGTGCCATATAAGAGACTTCTGAGAGTTCAGCAGTTGCTTTGGATTTCAGTGCTGACCAGTGAAAATAAAACCTTATGAACATCTACTAAATCTCTGCCTGTTCACTGGTGGAGACATGCTTTCATGAGCTTCCTATAAAGGACCTAAGCACGTCTGTGTTTGGGAAGAACAGAAAGAGCTCGAGGTGGAAACAGATAAACCAGAGGTGCTTCTGGAAAATACCTGGTAAAAATACTTAGTAATCATCAACTAAAGTGTTGAAAAGAAATACATATTCTTAAGAACAGGTGATTCATGATATAATCCACATGGATATTATCCACAAATCTGAAACAAAAATAGTTTTCCCCATCCCAAGATGTGAAGAAAACATAATCCACCTTGTAGGAAAGTATTATTTGATCAGTACTAATGTGGTGTGCCACTTATTAGATTAAAAAGGAAAAGCTTTTTTACTAAATTCTAATGGAGATCAAGATCCCTGCTGTAAGCACTTAAGATATTTTATATCCTTAGCCACAATTCTCGAAAGAGCTTCTGGTAGAAATAAAATGTCTCCAGAGTTTTGCAACATTATGGCAACAGCCTTTCAGATCCCTCAGGGCATCATATAGCTGGTACTCTGCTTTTGTGTAGAGAGATCTTAATAAAATTCAAACAGCGTGAAATGGAAAGTCTGGAAAAAATGACGAGGTTTCAGAAACTGAAGCAAAATATGATCTTTTTGTTGATTTCAGAGGATGAAAAATCCTACGGGGATAAAACCAAGGAAGCAGGCAACCGGGTGTGATTGAGATTCAGGAGTTAAGTGGTTTGTTTTGACTGAGTGAAACCTAGGCACCACTGCTGCCAATTGGATCAGGCCTGTACCACTTGCGCGAGCCCCCGGCTGGAGGCAGTGGTGCAGGCCTCGGCACCTCAGCCACCGCAGAGAACGGCACCGTGAGGTCCTGCTTCCCAACTGCAATGGGTGACCTACTAGACGTGCCACCCCAACACCGGAAAGTCACTGACAGAAGCCTCCCAGTGTACAAACTGTGGGCTTTGCTGGCTAATGATGGATGTGGAGGAGAATTACGGGCATGATTTTTTCAAGTGTTGAATTCCCCTAACTCGCTTTGAAGTTTAACAGGACATAAAGGCCCCAAGAATGAAGCAATAGGTACCTGACACATCTGAGTTCTGTAAAAGCAAAAACTGTTAGACTAAAACTTTCTTTCTTCCATCTCAACTTGTTATTAGTTCACTGTCTCCTATGGGGATGAATCCACTTGCCATAGTGAAGTTTACCTGTTCAGCTCCTCAAGATGTTATTGCTTTTCTCAGGTGAAGTTCAGACTTCCTTTTTCCTTTCACTTTCCCCTTCCTTCCCTTTCCCCTTCCCCTTCTCCTTCCCCTTCCCTTCCCTCTTTTCCTCTTCTTTCAAGTCTATTCTAGTTCTGACACCAAGAGCAGGTGCATATTTTATGGTTCGTTAGAAGCAGTCCTAAGCACGATGAAGATGCTTAGGGAGCAGGGAAAGGGCTACATGTGCTCTCCTTATGCTTAAGAGTTTTGCGGAAAAAAACAGAGGACCTTTTCTTATCTGGCCCATGGGAATGGACAAGTACATGAACTGAAACACAATTCTTGTTCTATTTACAGTCAAAACATAGTCAGCAAAACAAATAAACTGTTTTCTCTAGAGCCTCTACTAGATAACTGTCCATTTAAAGCCACAGTTTCAGGTTTAGTCTTGATAATGTGTTGATTCATTGTAACTGAAAGTGAAGTAACTGTGGGTAAGTTCCAATTTCTCTATGTTCAAAGCACACATGGCTGTTTAGTTACATACTTTTTTGCTTACCATGAATTATATATATTTTAAGAATAATGAAATAATTGTTGCTTGTAACATTTCTCAAAACCTTTTAAAAAAACACGTTTTCAGCCCATCTTTTAAAATGAAAATGACTTTTTCCAAAGCACTCATCAAAATTTTTCACAATTATTATTTTTTCTTTTCTGCAAAATAGTTTTCTGCATTTTTGATACATAATAAACAAAACCTTGATAATAATTTTACGACAATTTGCAACCCCTTCATAAATTTTACATTTCATAGAATCACTTCAGAGAAAAGACAGAAGAAAGGTGCTGGCTTCCTCTTTTCCTGATACCACCACAGTTACGCACAGCAGCCCGAACAACTCAGTATGACTTTCACTGTCAAAAAATTCACTGTTTTTCTATATTTTAATTTTTTGACAAGAGACTTAACAGTCTGCGGATGCTTGAAAAATGCTGATGTTAGCTTCTCTATTTCTGTGTTTTCCAACTTTAAAACAGGGATGTCATTAACCTATTCTTTAGGATATTTAAGGATTCAACGCATTAAAATGTATGAAGTGCTTTGACTGAAGTAGGAAAGTGTATTTTTTTCCTTATTATTTTGATATAAATGAGCAGATAATGAAACCAGGAGATAAACTGCATTGCAAATCATCGTCAATTTTTTTACTTCTTAAAATATTGCCACAGCTTTTCACAACCCTCGTTCTTAGGAGCAGATCTCAAGAGCCAGGGGAAGAAGTAAGGAGGAAGTGAGATCTAAGTGAGACATGAGAAGAGTCATATAGGAAATAGGGCTTCTCCCTGCAAAAAGGTGGCAGGATCAGTAGCCCAAATGAAACGTACCTACACCAATGCACGCAGCACAGACAGAATGGAACAGGAGGAGCTGGAAGCCATTGTACAGCAGGAAAACTATGATATAATTGCAGAAACATGGTGGGATGACCTGCACAACTGGAGTGCTGCAATGGTGTGCTGGTTTCAGTTGGAACAGAGTTGGGATTTTCCTCACAGTAGTTAGTATGAGGCTGTGTTTTGGATATGTGCTGAGAAGAGTATTGTTGACACACTACTGGTCTTAGCTGTTGCTAAGGCATGTTTTTATCAAATGAAGGACTTGTTCAGTTTCTGATACTAAACCTGTGTTCCCAGCTGACAGAGCACAGACAGCTGACCCAAACTAACCAAAGAGACATTTCATGCCCTCAAACATCATGCTCAGTATATAAGCTGGGGGAGTTGGCTGGGAGGTGAATCACTGCTCATGGATGGGCTGAGCATGGGTCGGCCGGAGGTGAGCAGTTGTATCATTTTGTTTTCCTTCCCTTTTTCTTAGTACATATTATTGTCCTTATTATTAATAGTACTATTTTCATTACATACTATTATTACTAGTATTAGTAGTATTAATAGTATCTTTATTTTATTTCAATTACTTTCAATATTAAAGTGTTCTTAGCTCACAAGTTCTCTCATCTTCTTCCTCTGATTCTCTCCTCCATCCCACTGGGAGAGGGGAGGAGGTGAGTGAGTGACTGTGTGTTGCCTGTTTACTTACTGGGGCTACACCACATCAAATGGATGGCTATAAACTCTTCAGAGGAGACAGGCAGGGAAGGAGAGGCTGTGGGGTAGCCCTGTGTGTTAGGGACTGTTTTGATTGTCTAGGGTTTAATGATGGTACCAATGGAATTGAGTGTTTATGGGTAAGAATCAGGGGAAGGCCAACAAGGCAGGTATCATGGTGGGAGTCTGTTACAGACCACCCAACCACAATGAGGAGGCAGATGAAATACTGTGTAAGCAGCTGAGTGGTTTCACAGTTCCCATCCCTTGTTCTCATGGGGGACTTCAACTTACCAGGTGTCTGTTGGAAATACAATACAGCAGAGAGGAAACAGTCTAGGAGGTTCCTGGACTGTGTGGAAGATAACTTCCTGACACAGCTGTTGAGTGAGCCAGCTACCGAAGGCACCCACTGGACATATTGTTTGAGAACAGGGAAGGATGTGTGCGCGATGAGAGGGCTGGAGGCTGCTGTGGTCACAGTGATCACGAAATGAGTTTTCAATTCTTGGAGAAGTAAGGATGGGGGTCAGTAGAACTTTCAGAAAGTAGACTTTGGCTTGTTTAGGAGCCTGGTTAAGAGAGTCTCTTGGGAAGCAGTTCTGAAGGGCAAAGGAGTCCAGGAAGGCTGTACATTGTTCAAGAAGGAAATCTTAAAGGTGCAGGAGCAGGCTGTCCCCATGTGTTGAAAGATGAGGTGGTGGCGAAGAAGACTGGCCTGGCTGAACAAAGAGCTTTAGCTTAGAGGATGAGGAAGAGTCCGTGGATGCTGTCCACCTAGACTTCAGTGAATCCTCTGACACTGCATTCTCCTGGAGAAACTGGCTGCTCATGGCTTGGATGGGTGTATTCTACGCTGTGTAAAAAATTGGCTAGATGTCTGGGCCCAAATTGTGGTGGTGAATGGACTTAACTCCAGTTGGCGGCCAGTCACAAGTGGTGCTCCCCAGGGCTTGGCCTGGTCACTTTATCAATGATCAGGATGAGGGGATCAAGTGCATCCTCAGTCAGTCTGCAGACAACACCAAGTTAGGCAGGAGTGTTGATCTACCTGAGGGTAGGAAGGCTCTACAGAGGGATCTTGTTAGGCTGGATCGATGGGCAGAGGCCAGCTGTATGAGGTTCAACAAAGCCAAGTGCTGGGTCCTGCACTTGAGCCACAACAACCCCCTGCAATGCTATGGGCTTGGGGATGAGTGGCTGCAAAGCTGCCTGGTAGAAAAGGACCTGGGGGTGTTGGTTGACAGCTGGCTGAATATAAGCCAGCAGTGTGCCCAGGTGGCCAAGAAGGCCAATGGCATCCTGGCTTGTGTCAGGAACAGTGTGGTCAAGAAGAGCAGGGAAGTGATTGTGACCCTGTACTCGACACTGGTGAGGCCGCAGCTCGGAGACTTTGGAGTGTGTCCAGAGAAGGGCAATGAAGCTGGTGAAGAGTCTGTGAGGAGTGGCTGAGGGAGCTGGGGTTGTTCAGTTCGGAGAACAGGAGGCTGAGGGGAGAACTTTCCACTCTCTACAACTACCGGAAAGGAGGTTTTAAGGGAGTGGATGTTGGTCTCTTCTCCCAGGTGACAAGTGTTAGGATGACAGGAAATGGCCTCAAGTTGAATGTGAGGAGTTTTAGATCAGAAATATTTCTTCACTGAAGGAGTTGTCAAACATTGGAACAGAATGCCCAGGCAGCTGGTCTTCATCATCCCTGAAGGTATTTAAAAGACATGCAGATGTGGCACTTGAGGTCATGGTTTAGTGGTGGACTTTAGCAGTATTATGTTAATGGCTGGACTTCATGACCTTAAAGGTCTTTTTCAACCTAACAGATTCTATGATTCTAAGCTTGTGGCTCAGGACAAACTGGATTCAGAGAACAATAGTGAAAGTTCTTGCTTTTACCCAAAGGCAGGGCCTCTGTTCAAGCCAAAGATATTTTCCCACTAGTATTGTCAGATATTCTTGCAACTTTTCCCAAATTCACACAATGGTTTCCCACTGCCTGTGCTTACTATAGTAACTTCAGTCCTTTAGTGCAGAATCAGTAATATATATTAACCTTGTAGAATTCCCCTCAAAAAAGAAACTTTGTTGACTTGACCACCATTTAGAATTGGTACTTTTTCCCATACAGAGGCTCATGCTCTCATGTCATAGTTGAAATATTTAAAAAGCTTAATAAACACTGCAATATTCATCAGCTGCATGAGAGGACAAGAATTTGACATCTCAGCTTCATTTCACTGTTTCCATTAAGGGTAAAATGTGTTTTCACAATAATGAAGGTTGTCCGAAAACTGAGAGGCTCAGAGATTCTATTTGCTCTAAGACCTTATTTTAAAATAAAGGATAAATGAACAAAACTGTAACAAAAATTGTTAGCTCTTCATATATCTAAATCTAATTTTTAATGGATTCTAGTGATTTCTTTTTACCCAGAAATAATTTAGCATTAAAGAAATAATGGCTGTTTTGTAAATTCATTACTGAGAAGTATATAAAATGACATACAACTAACTAATAAAAAGGTAAACATCTTCAAATAGGCACTGAAAAAATATAATAAAAAACTTTAAATGAGAACAGATCAGGAATAAGTATTTTCCAGTAATCAGAGAGCTAAAAGTAACTGCTGTTGCACAGTCCACCCCTGATGTGTGAAAAATGATTTCCGTTAAACATTGAAGCTGTTTATTCAGGCACTTCAAGGCCCAGAAATGAAGTTAGTTAGTGCTTATTTCCTGCATGCTGAAGAAGGTGGTCAGATGCCACATATGGGACCGGACCTGTTACTGTCACAAGACAAGTATTAAGGAAAAGATGGCCTTCTTTAAAGCCTTGAAGCTGTGGCTGTCAGTCAGGAAACAACTAAGTGGCATGCAATATTTAACTCTGACCCGAGGCGCTTACTTCTTGTGTTGCTACAGCTTTGATTTTCTAAGAAGTGGTGGAAACTAGCAATTTTGCCTCCAATTTATTTAGATTATCAGTGGAGATACACAAACGCTCTCTCTCTTGTGGAGATGTAACTTTTGTTCTTTCCTTGTTTGTTGTTATCTCAACTTGAGCCAAGCCATTCTTACAGAAATCATGTTCGTTCTTTGTGTGCAAGGACGTTACACACAGCATACACTAAGGACAGACTAGGGAACCAATAGACCTCACTATAAAATGAATGCAAAGCTCCCCTGAGGATCTAAATTCTTTGCGCATTCCAGCCTTCAACACATGCTAGCTTGCTTCCTCACAAAGTTGTTCTTTCCTGAGAAAATGAAAAAAGGAAGGAATGCAAACAAACTCTTTGTGGCTGGGGCATGTTTAGATAAAAAGGTCCCTTTATACCTAGGAATATTTATCAAAACAACTGGAAAACAAACTATGTAGGCTTTAATAAAATTGTAAGTCAGCTTCTATGTTGAAAGGATAGAAGAACAGAGGAAGAAGAAAATGTTGATAAGAATCCTAACACAATAAAGCAGGCAAAAAAGGGATACGTTTGGAGGGGGAATCAATAAGAAAAAAAGAAAAAAAAGATTAACTACATAAATAGGATATGTATGGGACCTAGGAAAGGTCTATGGGTGAAACAGAGAAAGAAGACAATGGGATATGTGGACAATGTGAAATTAATACAGGTATAGAACTTTGACAGCAGACGTGGTTAGAAAGACCTAAATTTGGGACAAGGTTGGCGGAAGTGGGGAAAATGTGCTATGAAAGATCTTTGAAAGGTAAACGAAGATTGCCAACAGAAAGCGCAGTGACGGTACAAAGGGCAACATCCACAAGAAGCAGGCAGAGACTCTCTAGATCTTGTGTGTGTTGCCTGTTACTCATACCCTACATGAGTACCAAGTTAGACTGCCACGCTCTGCTGTAGGCATTTCAGACTTTTATCCGAAGTGTCAAATGAGTAACCTGGCAATTTTATGACCTGAGAAGCAAATAATGAAAATTATCTGACCTATATGGCATCTGCTTGCTTGCCCCCCTTAATGATCATTATTTACTGGCAAGAATACACAACACAATAATTACAGAATCACAGCACCAGAGAACAGTTTGGGTTGAAAGGGACCTTAAAGATCACCTAGTTCCAACTCCCCTGCCATGGGCAGGGACACCTTCCACTAGACCAGGTTGCTCAAAGCCTCATCCAGCCTGGCCTTGAACACTTCCAGGGATGGGGCATCCACAGCTTCATACATACACGTGATATCTAATTGCTGGCTATAGGCATTCTTCCGTAACGTTCATTGTCATGTTGTTGCACAACAGCTGAGGTGGGTAACTTTCTGTTGTTCTTGCACAGGCTGATGAGATAGAGATAGCAGTTTTTAATCTCAAATTAGCTCTCTTTCATGTGGAATCTCCTTGAATTTGGCCTGAGTTAATACAGGGAACATAGAGCATTACCACATTTCTGATATGGCTCAGTAACGTGATCATGGAGCTTAGCCATGAAGATTTGTTCAAGGTCAGGGCTTGTATTTCTTGAGTCATCCTCACGTTTTCAACTAAAAGAACTAAAGAACCCCTCATGCCATCAAAGCAGCGTTC
This sequence comes from Eurypyga helias, assembly GCF_000690775.1. Lineage (NCBI taxonomy): Eukaryota > Metazoa > Chordata > Aves > Eurypygiformes > Eurypygidae > Eurypyga > Eurypyga helias. Next base: position 38,860 of record NW_010259665.1, read on the forward strand.
CTAATAAGACCATTTATGGCAACATTTTGCAATTCTGAGAAGGAAAATGCTCAGAGATGAAGTGGAAATTAGTGATGATTTTATCTCAGGTAGCTGGGATTCCATCACTCAGAGGAATCTAACAGACCTTCTACAATATTTCCTAGAGGACTTAATTTTCACGTAACAGTTGCACATCTCTTTAAGTTATTATATGCAGTTGTGGTTACAAAAATCTTATGTGCTAGTCTGATGAATACACTGCTCCTCTTTCTGAACAGAGACACATTACCCTACAAATTTTCCCTTTAAAAGGGAGACTTTTTGTGTGAATAGTGTTTTTTCTTAAGTTTCTTTCTTCTTCTGCCTAAACCGAATGACCATTTAAGTGGTGTAATGTAATATAAACAAAAATTTTCTCATGAAAACTTGGTTTTATTTGTTTTGTCAGATGGGAGAGATTTCTGTACAGTACTAGTGGTAATTATGCCTCTTGGGATATTTTTTCTTCTGACTGCCTGTGCTGCCTTTACAATCACTGTCTCTGTGCTGCCCTCTGTGATAGCACATTTAGACTAGTTGGGCATACATCACACTGCTGAAACTTCAGGGACACTAACCCAGTCCTGCATGTCAGATACTTTCCGCCTTTTGCTTAATGGAAGTGCAGAAATCAGGCTGTGTCTTTCTCTGGACATTACAAATAATTGTCCACTAGCACTGTAATTCTCTAATTCATTTCCACCAGCTTTATCCCTGTCCATCATAAGACACAGTGGGAAAAATTGTATTTTTTTATTCCCCATGAGGTCTAGTTTTGATAAGAAGGAGGATTCTGTCTGGGACCTGTCTGAGACCACTTTTAATTGGTTGCTACCAAGCTTTCCCATCTATTGTCATGAAAATATTCTTATTTATATTAATTATGTATCAGAATAAATGTAACTGGTGCTCAAGAGATAAAACCAGTAACATTATCAATGCTACTTACAGCAGAAAAAGCAGAAAAGCTGGCTTTATTGAGTTAATGCATAAAAGGTAGAATGTGGAGATTGACAGGTAATTATGAAATACATCCATACAGAATGGTAAAAATGCTGTGTGGAGGCTTTTTTTTATTTCCTAGACCCTACGAACTAAACTACAGTCAGAGGAGTGATATTAAGGGGTCTAGGAAGTTGAATCCCAAATACTTTACTATGACTATAACTACACTTCTTGCCTCTTCCTGCTTGAAGAATAGTTGCATAAAATGTGACCTAGACATTTTGATGGGGAAGATTGAACTGTGCTGCTTTATCACCCCTAAGTATGAAGGATTCTAGGTCACACATGCAAATTACCTTCCTGTCAGTATTCCGTTCATATTATTTAAGAAATCAGTGTAGGTAATTAATGCATATGTATATGCAAAACAAATCACTTTATTGAGACTTTTGATGTCTTAATATTTTCTTAAAAAAAAAAATCACGTATCATAAACAAAAAGGGAATTTATCAAAAACAGAGAAGATAATAAACCCAGTTGTTGATGTGTTCTGAAATACACAAGACATTTGCATTTTTGACAGTTTACATAATAGAACAAACATGAAAATGTTGTTGGAGAATTAGTTCTGTTAGTTTGTAAAGCTCAGGTCATGTTGATAATGACGAAATACTATTAACAGTGTCTTGAACAAGTATTTATTCTTATCATTCTGTGAAAGATAAAGCAAGAACCTATATATTAGTATAATCATTCTAGCACAGAAGCAGCAGTTCCAGTTGTCTGTACAACAAACAAACCAATTTAAAACGTTGGCTTGAAAAAAATAAGACTGCAAAGACCACATACAGCTGATTTTTTTTGATTAAACCTTTTCACTCATCATGGTTTGGCTATTATTTTTCAACTCACTTTTGAATGAGAGGGGGTATAAGTTCCAAGTCCTGGAAGATTGCAGGACCTTATTGCAGCCAAGACCTTATAGCAGCCTTCCAGTACCTGAAGGGGCTACAAGGAAGCTGGGAGGGGGTGTTCTTCTTACAAGGGCCTGTAGTGACAGGACAAGGGGTCATGGCTTTAAACTGAAAGCGGGGAGGTTTAGATTGGACATCAGGAAGAAGTTCTTCACAGAGTGGGTGGGGAGGCACTGGAACAGGTTGCCCAGAGAAGCTGTGGATGCCCCATCCCTGGAAGTGTTCAAGGCCAGGCTGGATGAGGCTTTGAGCAACCTGGTCTAGTGGAAGGTGTCCCTGCCCATGGCAGGGGGGTTGGAACTAGATGATCTTTAAGGTCCCTTCCAACCCAAACCATTCCACGATTCTATGATTCTAAGACATTCAAATACAGATATTTGCTACAGGAATTAATGCCACCCCATTAAGAGCCATTACTCCCCAGTGAAGATAAACAAATCCCACAACGATATTAGTCAGTTCCTCTCACTGTCTTTGGTAGCAGAACACAGATGAAGCAGAATTAAACTACGTGAATATTGTTGACTTTGACAAATACAAAAATATTAGATGTAAAACCCAAATTAGGCCATTACTGGTTAAAAGAAATGATAGTGCCCCTAATAAATGATACAGGAGCCCTGTGGCAGTGCATCACTACTTGTTACAACAGAAGCAATAAAACTTAGTAGCCTAGGAACTTTATTTTCTTCTTTTTTTATTCCTTTTGGAGCCCTAAACTCACTGTTATGTTTAGGACTACACCTAGCCCAGGCTGCTGCGGATGGAAATCCTCTTAGATCGTACTTAGGAGAGTCTGAATTAATTCTGAATGCAATGTGACACAATTCTGAACTTGATCCTCTCGCAGGAAGCAAGGGGTTTTGTGACATGTGCCAATTAACACTCGTTGCCATAGTAACAGCCAAGAAAGCAATTTGCATAGGTATAACTGTTTGTTTTACTTCATCTCTGAGGAACTTGGGGGGCTCAGAAGCCATGACACTGGATGCTGTTGTAGAGTTGGGTTGGGGAAATCCTAAGCACA
>NW_010259666.1:0-1654 GCF_000690775.1 Eurypyga helias
GAGAGGAAACAGTCTAGGAGGTTCTGCCACACCCCCATTGTCAATTTTGCTTCTTTTATTTCCAACTATTCTGCCTAACCTTCCCATGGAAGGAAGGCACAGCACCATGGGGGAATAAGATTGCAGTCATTTTAGGAAACACTTAATCTCTGCCACTCCTTCCTCCTCACACTGTTCCTCTGCTCAGTCATGTGGTCCCTCCCATGGGATAGAGTGCTTAATGAACTGCTTCATCATGGTCCTTCTCATGGGCTGCAGTACTTCAAAAATTCCTCCAGCATGGGTCTCTTTCATGGGGCCCTGCTCCACTGTCTGCAGTTTGCTTCAGGTTACATCCATCTGCTCTGGCGTGGGGTTTCCATTGGCAGACAGGTGAACATCTGCTCTACTGTGGACCTCCGTGGGCTGTAGGGGGACAACCTTCATCACCATTGTATTCTCCATGGGCTGCAGAGGAATCTCTACTATGGTGTCTGGCCCACCTCTGCCCCTCCTTCACTGACTTTGGTGTCTACAGGGTTGTTTCTGTCACATATTCTCACTCCTCTCTCTCAGAGCTGCTGTGCAGTGTTTTTTTTACCTTTCCTTAAATATGTAATCACAGAGGCACTAAAGTATCACTGATAGTTTCAGCTTTGGCCAGTAACAGGTCCATCTTGAACTGGCTCTGCCCAACACTGGGGAAGCTCCTGATTTCTTCTTGCAGAGTCCATGTCTGCAGAGCCCCCACCTCTCTACTGCCTGAATCTTACCATGTAAAGGCAATACAGAATACAAAAAATCCTTCTTGCTCTTTACTGTCTGTATCGTTTCTGCCCATAAATAGATTTGAGAGTAATGAGGTGTGGCACTTTTATCTAGAGGGCTTGGAATGGCATTTTGAGAAAATGTCAAAATATGATTTAGATGCCTAAGTTATTAATGTTTATTCAAATAAGCAAAATTTAGAGGTCTTTAAAATCTTGTTCCCAACCTAGCTTGAAATCCAAACTCACAGCATACTGTTGCACTTAACTTTGGTAAAATTTTAGATTATATTTAGGTTAAGAGACCAGCATAGCTGGTCTTTAAAAGTACTTGTGAATTTTAACATTTCTGAATTCATAAGCTTGCCCTTTCATTGCATTTCCTTTGATAATCTAATGCTGGCATAGCAATAGTTAAGCCTCAAGCCCATCAGAATTTCCCTTATAGAACCTGTTTCACAAAGAATGAACAGCATCATATATGAAAATATACATCTAGATGAAACATAACTGCTTCTTGTTACTGTTCAACAGTTTCCTGGTTACCTTCACATGTCATACCTTTTTCTTGATAGATTATTTTAAGCATGTGGTTTTACATCTAGGTGATCTCTTAATTTTTACCCTGTGAAAGCAGCTTTTTTTTTTTTCAGTGTTAATCACCTTTGTTTATCTCATTCGGTGTTCTCTCTTGCCCTAAAATATTCATTTTTTAAAAAAGTTAATTGTTTTTGATATAGTAGATGAACAACAAGTAATGCCCTAGGCTAGCTACAGACTTAAATACATTAATTTCAAATTCCAGGTGCAGCCTGCTTCCTTTTTTCTTATAAATTCATTGTATGCAATTACTATCAGAACTTTATTCAATTTTATGTACTAAGAAACCAATATATCTCATGATCCTG
>NW_010259666.1:1683-6354 GCF_000690775.1 Eurypyga helias
TTAGCTTCTCTAAATTGATGGGAATATTTCAGATGTACATACTCCAATTAATAGAGACAAAGCTATTTTAGATGTCTGCTTCTTCCGCTCCATATTAAAATGCAAGTTTGCTGTTAAAGGTTCATTAGATAATTGATCTATACATTATTTAAATAAAAGCATGTAAAATGTACATATAATTCAAGAATCAATAAAATAATGGGTTTATCTGTTTCTGATCTTACTATGTGAAAAGCATAAAGACTGCTGCTAAAGCCATCCGGTGCCAGTTTCAAACTCCATCTGACTTGTCTGAAACTGCTTTACATTGCAAAGTACATTTTGTCTATATTCCCATGTGGTATGTCTTATACAAGTGTGTAGGTCTCTTTATAGCCTCATTACGAGAATGAAAGGTTTTAAAGAGCTTTTGAAGTCCTAAGCAATTTATGGTTCAGAGGTCATAAGGGAAATGAGCTTCTGTCTTTGCTGCAAAAGGAAGGCCTAAGTCCCATGGTCACTGAGCAGCTCTGCAGATAGGATTCCACCACTTAATTAAATGGAAACACTGTCAACTTCCTAATTCCACAGAAAATGGAGAGGGAAAAAAATGAACATACAAGAAGGACAATAATGAAGAAATTAGTTCTAAATTCAGCTGAAGACTTCAGCAGAGAATGACAATATAGATTTTTTCTTAAATTACAGAAGCCATATGCAAATTGTTTTCTAATATTTCTAATTTTTCAGAATTTCAAAATTTCATGGTAGATATAAAAGCTGTTACTTTTTGACTGAGAAGAAGCTGAATTTCAGTGATAAATGAGCTGATTCTTCTGTCAAGAATCTACAAAATGCTTCTATACTTTGCAAAGTACTTTGGTTTCATTAGCTAATCGTTCAGCAGTGTCAGTTGTTATTATGTTGTTGTTCACAATAACTTATTCTCCTTTTCATATGTGTGCACCAATGGGAATATATACTCTGAAGTGTTGCATGTTGATCTCTTAACTACCTTTTGCTAAAATGGGAGCAGAAGGTCTTGAAAAGTGCCAAACTGACAAGTAACTATAGATGCAATGCAAGCAAAAAGAGCTAAATCTTTTTTTAAGAAAAATATTTATTTTAACATTCTGTCTTATTTAAAATAAGATGACCTCTTTTTTCCCCAACATAAGTACAACTCTAATTTGAAACCAAGACCTATGAAAGTCATTGTCAAGAGAGCTTTTCTCTTTCTGTGATTGGAATTTAAAAGATATATATATGAAAATATATATCCACAGAGATATTTTTATATGTATGTATTTATATGTTTAGGTGTATGCTTATATATGCATGTTTAGTAGACTGAGTCAGGCCAGTTTTAAGCTGAACTTTACTGCACTTTACATGCACTTATTGAGCATGTGCTTATTGCTGATGGTAATTTCTTGCGCAGTATTAATTATCTTCACTACTAATGTAAAACTCTTAGTCTTTACCAGTTCTAAACTGGTTGTGAATATAACATACCATGAAGGAGATGCTGGATAGTGAGTTCAGGTCACTGCAGTTCTTGGTAACTCTTAGTAGTCAAGGTGTGGTTGGTCTGAATTGACAACTCCTTATCAGGGAGATAGGAGCCAAGGTGGGCTTGTTTTATTTCTTCTCTGTTTTAACTTATTTATGCCTGACTTATTTAAGTCCTTGCCTCCCTCCCCTGTTTCTGATTCTGCTTTTCTTGGTTTCTGTTATCTTCCTAGTCTGCTCCTTGTATACTTGAGAAGCTGCACTGCCTGTTTGCATTTTCATCCTTCTCCTTCCAATTCCTACATGCAACCACACCCATTCTTCTTGTCCTTCCTTGTGATCATACTGTTTACATAATTATGTAAAATTGTGTCTGACTATGCTATCAAAGTGTTGCAAAATCCTTTTAAATTTTAGTTAGTTACACTAACAAGTTCAAGACTAAAGTTAATCAACCTATTAGCTTATTTTTATTGGGACTGCTTTCTCTTATAGTATTATGAAAACATATAAACATTTTTGTTGTCAGTGATCCCTGGAGGTCATTTAGCCCAACTTCCTGCTCAAACCAAGGCTATCTGAAGGTACATCAGGTTACTCAAGGCTTTTTTCTAGTCAATCTGGTATGTCTCCAAATACAGATATTCCACCACCTCTCTGAGCAACGTTCTCCAGTATTGTACCATCCTTATCTTGTAGAGTTGTTCCTTATATTGACTCTGAATTGTTCTTGGTGCAATTTGTGTTCATTGCCTTTCAACTACCACTTCCACTGGGTAGCTGAAGACAACCTTTGTTTTCTCTTTAGGCTGAACCGACTCGGATCTCTCTGCCTCTCCATGTACATCATATGCTCCAGACTTATCCCCACCTCGGCGGCCATCTGCTGGATTCCCTCCCACTTGTCAGTGTCTGTCTTGTACTGAGTGGTATAGCTCTGGACACCATATTCCAGATTAAGTTTCAAAAGTGTCAAGTAGAGGGGAATAATTACTGCCTTTGACCTGCTGGTATGCTTTACCATGTGCAGCCTAGCATGAATATTTGTAGGATCTAATTCATGCCTTCACTTAAATTGCTTGCAACTGCATAAGATTTCTTCTCTTGGACTCATATTCAAAGGGAAAGTGGACTGAAAACATGCATAATTTATATGTGCATGAATACATATGCATTCATTTCAGTATTTCTGTTAGAGAAATTGAGACAGATTTTTGGACATGTCAGCTGTACAGTTGGAATTTTATATGGCCTTTTGTCTAGGCTTTTGGTTGGTTGTTTTTTTAACTGGAGCGAACACTTCCTCCTGCCCTGACTTTTACCTTTACCATTGTGCCTGTGATAACATACTTTAACCACAGTGGATACAATGCAAGTGTGTTTTCATCTGTGAACTGAAATCTATTAAAGGAAGACAACCTATTAAGTACTGAAACACCTATATCTATGTTAGATATAAGAAGTTAACACATGCTGTGGTAATGGATATAAAAATTAAAACTGGAATAGGATGTATATATTTTTCAGAATGTATTTCTTTCCAAATATATAAGAAAATCCAAGGAATATAGGCCTTGAGAGTAAATTTCTGGATATTTCTGGTTTTTAAAATCAAACACATTCATCAATTGTATTGATAATATCTCTGAATGTCACAATGTTTTCTTGCACAGAAACAGTAAAAATAATTGAAACACCCAATGGAGTCATAATAATTTGTCATTTGGCAATGCCTAATATAGTACATTTGTTACAGTATCATATTATTCTTTGTAAAAATCCACAACCTGCAAAGCGATTTCTTCTAATCGTAAGAGAAAACATACATTTAAGGTGAGAAGGTATTTGGATTCTTGTCTTCTTTAAATCCACAGCACTATGTCTCTCACTTTAAACTTTTATATGTGTTAGCTGTAAATTGAAGTATGTGGAATTTCTCCAAGAAGCGTGAAATCAAGTTCCAGTTTTGCAAGTGAACATTTTTCCCCTTGAGCAGAAAATACAGTTTAGAGGATGCATGGTCAGCACACCAATAAAATCTTACATTTTTTACAAACAAGGAAGTTAAAACATAAAGGAAAGACTGTATTAAAAGTATGACAGTTCAAGGCCAAATGTGAAATCTGCATTCTGTCATTAAAAGCAAAGCTTCTAGTTCATTAATCCCTTAAGCTGATATTTTTCAGAATTTGGAAGAATGTCATCTTTGTCTGTAAATTGTCGAAGAAATGTTAGGGAGCTGTCTACTCTTGTCAGAAACCACAGTTGAAGCCTAGCCTGAGGTTTAGAGGGGAGTAACTCTGATGAACTCAGCATAAGCTTTATTGGCTAGTTGTAGATATCTGTAGACCAAAACACTTGGGGCATATTTTCCCCTAAATAACAGTCTAGCTAAAATGAAGTATTTGCTATGAAAAATTGGATTTCTTCCCATATTGCAATATAAAGGTGAAGAATGATCCACCAGGGCTAAATTTGTATCACAAAGGTTACTCCTGTAACTTGTCTGTAATTTCAATTCTAGACACAAATTGGTTTTGTGTCTTTAGCTGGTTAAGTAGTTCCATCAATTTTTTAATAATTATTTGTTTCAATAAAGTTACAGTATTGATTTAATCACTGAACAAACACAAGAATAAAAGACACTCCGAGTCTTAGAACTTCTGTCTAAATGAGAAAGATGAAAGGAACACTACTATCTCCCCTTACAGATTAGGAACTGAAGCCCAGGATAATTACTTAGTTTGCAAATGCTTTACATCAGGGTTGTATACATAATGTAGTGATGCATGAAGCACAGACACTGTAGCTAGCTCTGAGCAAGATATCTCTAGAATCAGAACTGGCATAGATTTCTCCTGAATTACATAGCTCTAGAATAAAAAGCAATATGATGCTTTTCTCATCTTAGAAATAAAGAGCAAAACTGCACAGTAGAAGAGGTTATAGTTACCCTGAGATATGAACTAACATCCCTGGATATTGCCATGTACACACACAGATTGGCTGCTGCCATGCAGAGTTCATGCCAGGTAATCATACTTAGTGAGCAGCAAGAATCACAGAATGGTTAGGGTTGGAAGGGACCTTAACGATCATCCAGTTCCAACCCCTCTGCCGTGAGCAGGGACCCCTTGCACTAGACCAGGTTGCTCAAAGCCTCATCCAGCCTGGCCTTGA
>NW_010259666.1:6561-11243 GCF_000690775.1 Eurypyga helias
CCCTTCCCTCCTCCAGCCTAAACAAGCCCAACTCTCTCAGCCTGTCCCCATAGCAGAGGGGCTCCAGCCCTCTGAGCATCTTTGTGGCCTCTTCTGGAATCACTCCAACTGGTCAATATCCTTCTGATGTTGTGGGTTCCACAGCTGGATGCAGCACTCCAGGTGGGGTCTCACAAGAGCAGAGTACAGGGGCAGAATCCCCTCCCTTCACCTGCTGGCCACACTTCTGATGCAGCCCAGGATACAGTTGGACCAATAACTGAACCTAAATCTCAGATATCCATTTGCATAAAAAACCATTCTAATGTTACTTCTTAGTCCTTAGATTGCAATACATTCTACTCCTACTCTATTTTGTTCGGGGAAAAAAAAAATTTTCTTCCAGGTTTTGGTAAGTAAAGGTTCTGTTTTCAACTTCAGAAGAGATTCAAAGCTATGAATTTAGCAGAGAAACATGTATTATTTTTATTCTAAATAGTCAGGTCCTAACACATAGCTTTGGCCTCTGTATTTTTTGGTTTAGACAGTTCCCTTCTGAGACAATATTTTATGGAAACAACTATCAGTTAATTGATTTTCTTCACTGTACCTCACTTTGGACTGTAAACATATTGTGAAGAAATAGAATAATTCCTAAATATGTTTCAGGTACTGAGTGGTTAGAGAACACTGGAATTCCTACATATCATGGTGAAAATAATCAGTTTTTTCAATAAATTAGGAGTGAAACAGATCAAATGTCCCTCCTCTTCCTTCTGAGTTATGGACTGTAGCAAGTCCAAAAGAACTTTGCAAGTATGTGAAACCCCTTTGTCATACAGTTGTGAATGTGGTGTAACTGAGTATCAGAGCAGTGCCCATCTGTACACCCATGCATGAATGCTATTTAAGATACATGGTTCCCTAGACACATTAGCTTATGCCATAATCCCACTTTTTTAACTGTGTATCTGTGTAATGGGACAGCAAGGAAAACGGAGATGGATGCTGTATTTTAGCTCTTTGCTTCTTCTAGCTATTCAACATTAAAATTCTGCTTCAGTTGTTCCCAGGAGGCAGAGAGGTAGCTACCAGATCCATGAATATGAGGAATCTATGACTGTCTTTATCAGGAGTAAAATTAATTCAGTTATGGTTATTTGCTTGTGAGAGTTCAGTGAACTCTGGCAATCTTAGAGCACACCTTTATTTTCTTTTCAGATCTGTGTGGCTTTTTGTTTGTTTGTTTATGTTTTCTTGAATTCTAAGTCTATTTCTTAGATTTATATTTCTTTTATTCACTTTTTTCCTCGTCTAATACTATTGTTCTTATATCTAGAAAAATGCAAAAACCTTTTTTCTAGTTTTTCGTTATTGTTGTGGTTGTTCAGTCAAACTGTCCAAATTCCATTAGCTCTTCTAATGCTGCTGTAGTAACACCTACAACTTACCCTGCCTAAACCTTTATTGCTTCAGTTGCATAGTTTTTTCCCAATGAAGAGTTAACTACAGTCTTTTCATAGTTGATTCAAACTTGTCAGCACTGGTCCAGTGTTATTCTTTTAAGCAGAAAAGAATAGCATCAAAACTCATAGATTTAGGACTTTAAATGACATAATTGGAGAATCAGAAATTGAATGCTTTACAATATTCTGTAACTTTTCAAAATCTGTAGCTTAAATTGGCAGCATACAGTACTTCTCTATTACCTACTACATGCATATCTCAATTTTTATCAATGTTCAAAAATATTGCTAATATTTTGCTTTTATAACTCACTTTCACTGACAGCCTCAAACACTGGAGACAGGAATGCTAATATTTTTTTCTGTTACTAGATTGGCAAAAAATGGAGGCATGGGAAATAAATATAAACTGTTCAAACAATGATTTATTTATTGAACTTGCAAATGTAACTGGGCAATCTTGTTCAAAGCCTTCTTTTGAGCAACACCCTTTCTGTTGTTATTATTGTTGTTGTCATCTTTATCACTGTCCTTTATAATATAGTAGAATCTAAATTTCATCTAGACAGGATATATTTCACTATGACTAATAAATATCTAAATATTATGTTAGTCCTTTTTTTCTAAAGAGTGTACAAGGGAATAACGCTTTATCTTTATTAATGTCACATGGAAGGAAGTTTCTGTTTGCCTATAAGCATACAAGAATGGACCATTCTTTATAAACCGATTTTTTATTGTTACAAGTAATAAGATCATCCTAGGTCAGGCTGTTATCCTCTTACTTGCAGTTCTGAGTAGGAATCAATGGCACTGCCTATGGGAGTAAATTCTAATGTGATCACATACAGGGTTCACAGCCTGATCTATGAATGTCAGCGTCATATTAATTTATCATTTCTGAAAAACTGAACAAGCTACATGAGACTGAGATTTTCTATAATTTTCCAAGGAATGAAAACTACACCAATCCCAAATCAAACAAATAAACAAACCAACCTACTAGAGAATCTAGAATAATATTATATTATTATTATTATAATATATCAAAACCAATGTTCAGTGCTAATAAGGAGGTGACAACAAATGTGTTAAGCTTTAGTGAAAAAAAATGAGCAAAGTAGTAAAAGAACACATAATAGAGGAATGGAATAATTTTTACTGTCATGGAGAAGAACATAAATGATGTTGTGAGGGACTTAAAGGTTGAAGAAATCCTAGCTGAAGAAATGTGTGTTCTGTTTATCAATATAATATTATGAGTTCAGTTTTATTCTTGCTTGAATGAGTAGGTAGTCTATGTTTTTTGGTATAATCTTGACATAATAAATGTAGCTAAAATGTTGATGGATGACCATTTTGATTCAAATCTTTCCAAATGCCAGTGCTGTATTTCACTGTGAAAAAATAGCTGAAGCAGTGTGTTATCTTATTAAAACAAATTAATACTTTAAAAATATTTCTGTTTTATATTAGGATTACTTGCATTTTTAAATATTTTTCTTGTTCAATTTTGGGGTTTGGCTTTGTTTCCAAAGCTTTAGCATCTGCAGATGTCTTATTACTGGGGAGACAGAATAAATAACAAGAATGTAGTCAGGTATGTTTGTGGATGTAGTTTTTTCCAAAAAGCACATTATTAAAAATAATTGTAGTTATTCAGACCTCCTTACCCCCATGCCTATGCACACATACACAGACACACACAACCAAATCTCCGTATTTGGGGAAAAATAATAAAAACCCAAATTTTTTTAGATATATGGAGATATTTATAAGGACACACGTTTAGATAAATTTTGTTAAATACAATATGCAATGTAATATTTTTATATATAAGTACATGATACCTCGTATCAAAATATTCCTTTTTCTTTTATCCTGTTTTCTTCCTTTCTGATTTTTTCTTCTAAAACAATGCTTAATGTTGGACACCCAACTGTTAAATGACATTTTATTTGCAACTATTGCATATAAACAACTGCTCTTTGTTGACATAATTTTAAAATTAATATAGTCAATAACAAGTAAAATTTTCAAGCAATTAATCAGTAAAATGAGTAGAACGTATATACAGCTGCTAGATTTAGACATTACTGACCCTATTTCTAGAAGAATTTTATATTTTAATGCTAAATTACTTCAATTATCTTTCAAGAAGAGTATCACACTTCACAACAGAATAGCTTTCTACAATTTTTCACTAATTTGATGCTTTGATGCACTTTTATTTATATATCTGTGTTTCAAAGTGGTATTTAGAACAAAACTATTTCTAAATGGGAAAAAGCAGAGAGAAAATATATACTTACTAAGTTTTTCACTTTTTACTTTCCTATTCTTGAGTTTTGTGTTGACATTATGCCAGATTTCTCATTTGTCTTTCTAAAAAATTTGGTGATAGTGGTTAATTTTTCACAGTTTTCCTGAAAAATTGTGATTAAGCCTTTTTATCTAGAGCCATCTCCAAAGGAGGAAATATACAATTAATTGTGTTGAGTGATGGATAAATCCATTTTTTTTTTCCCCCGAGTCTCATCACACTGAGAGGTTGATATTGAAAAGAGGTTGAACTATTCTTTGTGACTTAGAGCTGCTTAAAAATAAAACAAAACAAACAAACAAACCAACAAACAAACCAAAATCAAAAACCAAACACCAAAACAAAACAAAAAACCACCAACAACCTTGCAAAACTGGGGGACATACACTAAAAAATGGTCTTCTCACAGAATTTTAATGGAAGGGTGGTGAACTGAGGATTTTTGGAAAAAGCTCACCCTCTTGACCTTCAGTTTTCTTTTTGGATATATGTAACTCGCGAAGTCTTGTCTGTAGTGAACTTTTCCTGCAGTATCACCAAACTTGACCAGTTGTGCAGATTTCTAAACACATGATCAGTGCTGCAGAACAGATATTGAAATCTTTCTGCTGACAAATAAAGCTTGAAATGTTTCCAAGAAACTACTTGTCAGCCTTGCTCAGTCAGCTAAATAACACCTGAATACACTCTGTGATGCACACTTTGAGGAAAAGTACTAAATGTTATACCTGACAAAATTACTTCTGTTTGACTGTTGACCTTCCAATAACTAATTTATTAATCATTGTTAAGATTTTCTTGCTTAATTTTGGGAATAAAAGAAAAAAGATAAAAAAGAAAAATTAATTTCCCCACAAAATTGTTTGAATTTGTATTGTGAATCATAAGAATTATAAAACCTGTAACATTTCATG
>NW_010259666.1:11286-35713 GCF_000690775.1 Eurypyga helias
TACAGCAAACAGAGGAACTCTTGGTTCCTTCCACCATAGAAGTTGTCTAGAGTGTTTTATCATTTATGTTCAGTGTCATTTATATTTAGCTGTGATTTACAGGTTTTTTATTAACTTTGTTTTGTGAACCTCCAAGATAATTTGTTCAATAGTTTATTTTTACAGACTGAAAGGTTTACTCTAGTCTTCCCTTACAGCAGTTTAAGATTATTATTTTACATATTTGAAGAATTTTACCCTGTGTTTTCTCAATCTTCCTTTGTCTAATTCAACACAAACAAAACATTTGCTGCAGGTCAAGTTTTCCAGATCTCATTCTTTTTCTCTCTGTGACCTTTCTAGTTCACACACTTCTGGTTCATATACTTCAAGTATGGTGCCCTGAACTAACACAACTTCAAGTTCTCAATCTCAAGTAAATCATGTGGATTACTTCAAATGTTTCACATGTCAAACTGATGCTTACATATTCAGGTACAAGGATGATGAGCTTGAGCTTTTGCCACATTATGATTTTATTTACTTTCAGTTTGTAATTGACTGTAATCCTCTCATATTTACAAGATTCAGAAATCTTGTTTTCTGGAAGATTATTCCCTTTGTGATAGTTGACTCTTCAACCATTTTTACTGCACTTATAAACTTTGAGATAAAAAATAATTCTGATTGGTAATGGTCTTGTTTTTGTCATTCTTATCAAGATCTCCACATAAGTCAATGAAAATGACTAATTTATACTGTATTTCTAATCTATGTTTATAAGAAAGTCCCATGAAACATGCTTAACAGTCCCACAAAAATAAATATTAAAAAAATATGATAGGATTTTTTAAAAATTAAATCTTTTCAGATGTTTTTATAAACTTATACTTTGCAAAGTACTTACAGATTATTTAGTTATTTGATGGGAGTTTTGAAGCTGAAGATTAAAAAAACACCCTAGTAAAAAGTGATTTATGATTCCCTAGGCCTTTTTGGTTTTGGTGGGGTTTTTTTTTTTCATTTTGAAGAACTGCCACCATGTCCCTATTTTATTCCATCTAATTTCAAGTACTTATATGAGAATTCTGAATTAGAAGTTTAGTCATGGTATTTTCTGTTAACCCAGCTGTATACTTTCTACATATGCTCTTTTTACTTAACATTCAGTAACTATTACAGTCAATCTACCTGAAAAGTAACAACAGAGGGAAAAATGTGGCCAGAGTTGGGCACACACATTAACAACCCAGAGTGAGGTAGCAATGAAAATGTAAAATATTTATGTATTTTTGTCCCTGTTCAGTAATAATGGAACTCTTTCCTTAGCCTTATTATTAGTATTATAATAATCATACTTACTGTATAATAATATAGTTACAATATTACTTCTTTTAACATCTTTATTTATTACTAGATCATTCTCAAACTGTGCATTTTTGGTTTGTTACACTGTTTACATTTTACTTTTATATCCAAATTAGTAATTTTGCAAGTTTTCTGTTTCTTTAGTTTTGGTGGATTTTTAAAACTTTTTTCCTTTCAGGTCATTGTTGAGGTCTGGATTTTTACATGTAGGAGTCTCTATAATACCTATATTTTCCTTCCATTATGGTATGGATTCTAGCTGTAATGTTGTTTTATGAAACTGTCCATTGTGTGAACTTAGTACTGTTCCTTGTGTGGTCTGCTGATTTGGATCTATATATGCTATATATATGCTATAGTCTACATTTTTCTTCATTAAAAAATAAATTTCACCATTCACCATGATGTTTCTTACCTGATTAACCTTTCAGTTTCATTCACCGAGTCATTTTGCCCTTGCTGATCAGAATCAAAGCCAAAAGACTTCAGCTCTTTCTTCAACTGCTCCATCAAAATTTGGCTTCAACAGACTCCAAGAACTTGTGTGATGATGTTACTGATTCTCTATCCGAATATGTCTCTTCCATTACTTATGGAGGCACAGCTGGTAGTTCATAACCTTTGATCAGCTGTGCAACTGATTACAACTGATTGCAGCAGCTGTTTCTGCACTGGGCACAGCTAACTGTTTCACAGTATCTCTCTCCAATTTGTACTGCTGTCATGATAGGCATTCTAGGGACAAGCTAGTCACAAACATAATTTGTCATTAGCTTCTTTTATTGTGACAGAACCATTCATGGCACATACTATTCACTCTGTTAGAAACAGTTTGCAGCAACCTGAGTCCAAAGAATTCTGCTGACCTTTTTCGTTTACATTATTTTAACTTATTTCCTATATACCTTGTCCTTTTCTACTAATTATAATGCATCCATAGTTCAAATTTTAATTGCATAGTTATTTTATCTGTAGCCTAAATATGAATCAGCTTTAAGCAACAGGAGACACTAGATATGCAGTTCATTCTATATATTTCTGAATACTATATTTTGGTTGACAACCTCCTTTTAGGTAGTTTTAGAGAGCAATAAGGTCTCCCCTGAGACTCATTTTCTCCAGGCTCAACAAGACCAGCTGTCTCCCCTGAGACTCATTTTCTCCAGGCTAAACAAGCCCAGCTCCCTCAGCCGCTCTTCAGAGGACTTTTGCTCTAGACCCTTCACCAGATTGTTGCTCTTCTCTGGACACGCTCCAGCATCTCAATGTCTTTCTTGTAGTGAGGGGCCCAAAATTGAAGACAGGTGCAGTATCAGAAGAAAGGTCCTTGAATTGGTGCAAGCATTCCCCAGTGCTAACTAAAAAACACTTTATCAACACTATTCCCAGGGCAAATCCAAAATATAGGCTCATACCAGCTACTGTGAAGAAAATGAACTCCATCCTGACTAAAAACAGCACACAGTTTTACTTCATACAGATATTTATATTTAAACGTATAGAAAACTGGAGGTTTTTAAAAGCTGCGTAGGTCTAGGACTTAGGGACATGGTTTAGTGGGGGACTTGTCCGTGTTAGGTTCATGATTGGACTAGATGATCTTACAGGTCTTTTCCAATCTAGGCAATTCTCTGATTCTATGCCACTGAGCTGTAAGGAGATGCCAAAATTTTAGACAATAGAATTAAACATCATCATACTATCCCATGGGAGGGACCCCACACTGGAAGAGAAGAGCATGAGGAGGAAGGAGTGGCAGGGATGAAGAATTGGGAACTGACTGCAACTTCCATTCCCCATTCTCTTGTGCTGCTTTGGTTGATGGGGCAGGAGAGGGAGAAGTAGGGGAGTTGGAAGTGAAGTTGAGCCTGGGAAGAAGGGAGGGGTGGGTAAGATGTTTTTAGATTTCTTATTTCTCAATTATCCTGATTTGTTTTATTGGCAATAAATAAATGTCCCCAAGTCACATCTGCTCTTTAGCCCATGATGGTAATTGGCGAGTGATCTCTGTCCTTGTCTCTACCCATGAGATTTTCATCATATTTTCTTCCCCTGTTCTGTTCATGGAGGGGTGGTGATAGAACAGCTTGGTGGCCACCTAGCAGCCAGGCAAGGTCAACCCACTACACCAGCCCCATACAATGCCATTGAAGTAAAAAGGATAGACTTATGTGTGATTTACTAATAGCAGTTCTGTACAATAATTATTTCAGTATATATATTTGTAATGCCTCAGTGAGTGCTGTGTCCTCCTTTTCACATCTGACTAAAAAGAATACATAGAGAAACAGAGGAAACCCTCAGTAAGACTGGAAAACATGACCACTGAATGAAAGAAAGTATTTAAAGGCACTAATAGGTCATATCATTATAAACAGAATTGTTATAATTTATGCCCCATCTTCACTGAGAGTAAGACAAATAAATCTGTACAATTTGAAACACAGTAGAGTCAGATATTAGGGAAAAATATTTTGGTTTTGAAAAGTGTTTAAGTTGTTTTCGTATTTGCCTATTTGAGTTTTAGCATTTCTTCTACCCAAGATTCTTGAGAAATTATTTGAAAAAATTCTTTCAGAGTAAGACTTAGTATTTTTCTTTACTAGTACATAAAGGTCTGTGAAATGACTTTAAATTTCTCTCAGACTTTCTTTATTACATACATGAAAAGCTGATTGGAACAAAAACCTACTAGATCTAGAATACAGTCCATAGCAGTTAAAGTGGAAAAGAATAAGATCATAGCACTTACATAGGAATTTTAAATGGTTTAAATCTCTGTTTCACTGTACTATTCCATGGAACCTTGCAGTGAAAAATGAAGTGTCTGTTACAAAACTGTCTGTATTTTGTGAGTAACTTAATTAGATGTTCACTTCTGAAAGTCTTGGGAAGGCTTTCTACAAAGATAAAATGATGACTTTACCTAAATAAATTCAGTTCAGTATGTTACATGCTACACTGAAATATATCCATAATTAGAATTCTAATGAGTGACTTCTTAAATTTATAGATTGCATTACCACTTTATGGACATTTTAATTTACTACTTAAATTAGTAGTCCACATTAGTGACATTAGGAAAAAAAAATGGAAAAAACCCCGTAACAATTATAAACACAAAATGGGATTCAGTAAGCATTTTTGTTAGCCCCAAAGCTATCCTGATAACTTTATTGTCTTAATCAACTTAGTTGACTCGTTTTACTGCTCTTCTGAGGTGGATGTTGTAGACACATGCTGGGGTACTAGTTCACTTCTGCCAAATTAAAAATGATAATTCTCATGCGTGAAATAACTGCATGGACTAATGACCAAGTCTCTGCATAATTTGAACTGAAGCCTCAGCAGGTGGCAAACAATTAAACACATAACATGATATAATATAGTCACAAGTATTTTTTTAATTATTATTTTTCTTTTTTTTTTAAATAAAAAAGGATGAGAGGGAAATAAGAAAATCAAACCCTCCTTCCTTCCCTGCACAGTCCTAAACTCCACAAACAAAGTCAAAAGAAAGAATGAAAGAAGGAAATTAAAAATATGTCACCTGAAAGTCACCTACAAAGAGGTCTGCACAACTGTCATAATTCTAAATAATGAATCCTAAATACTGAGTACTTACAGAATTACAGACATGATTGTACTCCCTCTGAAACAATAACGAACCCCACTGGTTTCTTAATAGCAGAAGAATAAACCTTGAGAAACACTTCAGCATTTTTTAAAATTTTGAAATAGTCCTCAAGGGAACCGAATATGTAGGAAGTATGTGATTATTTAAGTGGGGAAACAACCCCCAAAAAACACCAAAAGCAGATCAACACCCACCACCTACAAAACACTGCTTAATTATTCCTTATTTTTACATTGGTTCACTTACTTATATGACTGCTAAAAATTTGATATATAAGTACTGAAGCTTGTGTCTTTCTCAGATAATAATGTGTAAGGGGTTTTTTGTTTTGTTTTTTAAAAGTGTTTTGTTTTTTTTTTTTTAGAATGTGTTATGTTTTTAGGAGCTTATTTCTTGTATCTGCAGATACTCAAAAATCCATAGTGGAATCATAACTTTGAATCACAACTTCATTTAGCTTAGAAATATTTGTAATTTGAGTTTTATATTAATATAAATTTGAACTTAATTGTGAAACTGAGGGTTATTTTACGAGTTTGATGACTGGCTGCCTATAGATACATTGTCACGTATACTAAACCAGAAAAAGATAACTACTTTTATTGAAAGGGCACTTTAGATACCAGGTAACTGTTGCCAGAAGAAGTAGGGTGCCTGCTAACTTCTGAGACAGGCCATACACAAAGCAGAAAGGATTGATGACATTTTGACTCATGAAACTCGGTGTCAATTTTTGTTGCTACCAAATTTTTAGTTAGATAATACTGTTTTGGTTTTAAAAAAAATAGCAGATTTTTTTTGAATCAACAAAATAAAAACTAGCTCAAAATCAGCAAAAGATTCATCTTTTCAACTAGAACATTGTAGAAAACATAACTTCATATAGAACTGAATGTGTTTTAGAAGCAATACCTTCTGTGGTTGCTAAGTATTATAATTTTAAGACAAGGATAATTCTAAAGGTGAGAGTGTAATCAGATTATTTAATAAAAAATTTACTTTGTTCTTGAATGCCACTAAACCTATTTGACAGTTCGGAGATTATCTGAGAAATGGTGTTTTTCAAGAGTAATCAAAATAAAGCCAGGGTAAGATATAGCAGTTGCTATATTTCCTCATATTTAGTTAATGTTAAGGGGCAATTTGCATCTATAGTTATAATTTTAAAAGATCTCTTTCAAAGAACATCATGCTGGGAATATAAGTAGAGACAAACTTCAAAACAGTGGATGAGTACCCCTCCAAACACAAAGCACTTCTGATGATGAGGAAACTCTCCTTTAAGTCACAGTGTGAGAGGAAAACCCAAATTGAAAGTTCTGAAAGGCTTTTGTTTGTAGAAATGTGGAGATAGAACTTAAGCATGTTGTATTAGAATTTAGTTTCTTGGAAACCAACAATGCTTGTATTTTGCAGGGTTGGGATTTTTTGTTTGTTTTTTTGTTTTTTAGGATTCTGCAATAGCTTTGGTAAGTACAGGTCCAATCTTTACCACACACAGCTATTTACAAATAATTTTTTGCTACCTCCCTCACCTTCCCTTTTCTTTTGTCTGCACTTTTGCCTGGTCAGCTTAGCACAGGCACTATACGATTGTGTGGAAAGAAAAAAATACATATATTTAATTTGGCAAAGTAATATTTTCTTTAACGTGCATAACTATATCAATTTCACTGAATACTTAGCTTACTATTGTCACACCTCCAGCTTTAACAACTCTAAATTTTAATTTAGTGCCAATGCATACAGAAAAAAAAAAAAAAAAGAATTAATGCATCCCTTTCTCCTTACAAGAGAAGGTAACTTTTGGTATTGCTGCATACTTCTTTTTTCCTGTTGAAAAAAAATCCTCATGAAGAAACACCCACTAGGGAATATGTTCTCTGCATCACCTTCAGCTTCAGTTTATCTCCTGTAGCAATTCACTCTTTCAATTTTCTCAGAGCTCAAAGTGATTTTCTTCATGAAGCCTGAATTTTGCTATTGGCGAGGAAAGAAAGAGTGATGAAGGGAAGGGATAAAAATTTTTACTTCCATCTTTTTGCAAAACCATCAACAGGAATTTTCCTTTGTGAGAAACTTCTGAATACTGAGAAAGTATAGTTTTGAATTACCTGTAGTATGCACTTGGGGCTATACCCAGATGTGATAATCCTCCCAAAGAAGTTAAATGAAGGAATTGTGCAACATGATCTGAAATCTACACCTATCCAAACTCATTGGTATGGTATTTCCTAATTTTTTATCACATTTTTCAATTATTTTTATTAAATTCCTTAACATGAAATCCACAGAGGGGGGAAAAAAAGTCAAGCTGCACTTTACAAGATATTTCCTGTTAAGTTAGTGTTGTAGTCGTTCAACAGAAGTGTTCAGCAGCTTACATTCTCACATATATGTAAGAATGAGAGCCTGAGGCAATCTGAATACAGGCTTTTCAAACTTCAAAGGAGCAGTGAATGATTCTTGCCCTGCTTTTGCCATCCAGAATTGGCCTAAGCTTGGGGAGCAATTAAAATTAAATAGCCGCTGAACTGCAGAAGTGAAGATCGGCAGCTCTGGGCATGAGCAGACTTTTATGAAGTCCCCTGACTAATTCATATCGTGGTGTTAGTACAGCAAGGAATGGAGTCATGAATGAGAACCATTTATATGGAAAGAGGGGAAAAGGCAGTTGCATTAACCTTGAATAAAATGAGCCAGATCTTTGTATCAAATCAGCAGTTTTTCAGGTTCTTACTGCCACATTTTCATGAGAGAAACACTCTGTAAAATCCTTTAGCCACCAGAGATCTGAGCATCTCCTCCTCAGTCCTAATCTTCTTTTGTAAATAGCTATCACAGCAGTGAAATGTATAGATACAGCATACTCTACCAGACCTGTGTCTGCGCTGAAGGGTTAAGCTTTTATTTAAAATTGGGTATTAATTTTTTTAACAGAGAATTTATTTGTTTCTTGAAATCCAGAAAATACTTGAGTCATATAGTAAAAAAAAAAGTCATAAAAATGTTTAAGAGTATAAAGAAAACTACTAAATTAAGTTATATACTTTAAAATATATTTCTTGACAAAGTTTTGAATTTTAAAGTCAAGGGATATATGGATATGTTACAAACTTGTAAAATGGTAAGAGATTATTTTGCTGACAATGTTTCATGCATATTTTTTTTTGGCAACTATGACACAAATATCAGAAGAGCATTTTCAGTACAAGTTCGTAACAAATTCGACAAAATAATGTATATGTAAATTAGCAATCTGATAGGCATAGATGAACTCCAGTGCATTTAATTATCTTTGAAAGGGAGTGTATACTAATTCTACAAATGTCATTGCCACTTTATGTATTTTGTAAATAGTCTGTATATTTCCAAGCCATGTTTTGAGTGCTTGACCTAGGGATTGTTTTGTGAAAGGAAGAGGAAAACCGGAGAGACATGGAAAATTTGAAGGAGAATTGCCTGTGTAAACAGGGTAAGTTTTCAAGTATATTCCTGTTTAATTCTCATAAACATGTAATCTGCTAGGATTTCAGTTTTCTGGTCACTTATTTCCTTATGGGGACAGAAAAATAGAACTTTTTATATGTTATGTTAATGACAGAGCTTCAAAAACTACGACTCCATTGTAGAAAAAGCGAATTGTGTGATAACCTATGTTTCCCAGCTACGTAATCTATTCATAATTGCCCAATTAACATGTATCACCCCTACATAGCTGTTGTTTAATAATCACTTAAAGTCCTGTTTTCCTATTCAGTCCATGCTAAACACTCTCACATAAATTATAATACATTTTGCTAAGTGCAGACCCCTAATGTTGGATCATGTATTTATCAAAATCATTGTGATACTTTTCCATTTTTATTTGTTTATCAAATATTTGCAGAGTAATACAGGCCCATGTATAGTTTCCCTTTTATTCACAAAAGGTGCTCTGTAGTTCAAATGTATTTTGCTTTATTGTTGATTTGCCCCTCTCTTTCATGAGCACACTGACGAATACTTATAGCTGCGTAGCTCTGTAATACAGTACTGCCATTGCTAGTTACACATCATTAACTTTGTACTGAGTTTATAAGGCCTTAGGACAGAGGCTGCTAAAGCTTGCTTGGTCTGAAACTTATTGACCTGCCTGTATTTTATTTTATAAAATAAACTAAGCTTCATGTCACTTGGTTTAGCTGTAGAGCAGATGTCTATGGCAAACTTTTTTTATTATTATTTTTGGTCATGCTTGTATGGTACAATTATGGATTTACAACTCTAATACAATGACACAATGCAGTAAAATACAGATCTTGTATGGCAGTAGAGGCCTTGAGAAATGGACATGCAGGATGCATCATAAAGGAGTGCAGGCCTGGGAGGATAAAGGATAGGGAACAGGCCTGACACTGGAAACCCCGTGTCCATAAACAACTCACACATGATAGGTGAAAGAAACACAAATCTGTTTGCAGAGGCAACAGAGAACAAAGAAATACTATCTACAAATTGTGAAAGTCACCACATGTAGCAAGTTTAAATATAAGTTGGAGTTGCAGAGCAACATGGAAAGCATGTTAGCAAACGTAAAAATTACTGCATGTAGACTCTAGAATGAGGAAGAAGGAGCCATCAACATGTATATCATCCTCTCCCCAGCAAAAGTCTTCAGGTGCTGACCAATAATCATAACACCAGAATGAAGCCACCAACCTCAGGACCCAGAGAAACAGGAGAAGCATGATCAAAAGAGCAAAAGGGGTAGAAAAGAAGTTCTTATATAATAATTTTAATTACTACACTAGTAAAATTTTAATTACTACACTACTAGAACTTTTTTCTACATAAACATATTCTTTTTCTTTCTGCAATAATTAGATGTCCATTATTAATGATCTTTGGATTAGACTGTTAAGATTTCAATTATAATAAAAATAAATTTTTGGTTTTTATATAAGGATATTTCAATCTGATTTTTGGCATAACATACTGCACATTCACAGTTCCAAAGTGTAGTCTAAGACTGTATTTTTTGTTATCCAAAAGACAACGGGATCCCTCAAGACAGGCTGGAGGTTACTTTGTTGCTGTTGTCATCCACCCGTAAGAATTCTTTCTGGAGGCTTTCTTGTTCAGCCTGGAGAAGAGGAGGCTCCGAGGAGACCTCATTGCAGCTTTCCAGTATCTGAAGGGGGCCTACAAGGGTACTGGGAGTGGACTTTTTACAAGAGCCTGTAGTGATAGGACAAGGGGTAATGGGTATAAATTGAAATCAGGGAGGTTTAGATTAGATGTCAGGAAGAAATTCTTCACAGAGAGGGTGGTGAGGCACTGGAACAGGTTGCCCAGAGATGTTGTGGATGCCCCATACCCGGATGTCTTCAAAGACAGGCTGGATGAGGCTCTGAGCAACCTGGTCTAGTGGAAGGTGTCCCTGCCCATTAGTGCAAGGCTGCCCATGGCAGGGGGGTTGGAACTAGATGATCTTTAAGGTCCCTTCCAACCCAAACCATTCTATGATTCTATGATTCTATGATTCTGTATTTAATTCTGCTTGCTTGTCAGCTATGTCAGATTTTTCTTGTTAAGCTGTATTTTCTGTGATTATTTTCATAATTTTCTGTTGATTATACACCTTATGGAAACATTTTCATATATTGTGGTTTTTGCTTGATAGCAACACTAATAACACATCTATGTCCATGGGCTGCTTATGAACACCATTTTTTTTTCGAGAGAGATTTTGCTATATACTTGGTATGGGTTTTTTGGGGGTTTTTTAGGGTTTTTTTTGTTGTTTTGTTTTGGTTTTTTTTAATGACAACAGAGATTGTGTGGCCATGCTCAAAGGTAATTATTCAGCTTGCTTCAGAGACTGCTGCTGCAGCTATTTGGGCAAACCTATGTCACAGAAACCCTCAAGGGGATGCTGTATGAATCATCAGAAGGACTTCTGGTGAATCCTTATTTCCTCTTAAAATTCTGCAATCTGCTCCGCTTTCTTGATGTATCTTCATTTACTCAGTTTTTCAGTCATAATTATGTCATCCAAAGATATATCTGATTTCTTTCTTTTGTTCTTAGTGCATATAGCTGAAGTTTGTTGTATAGACCTTGTATAGCATGTATTCTTTCCCAGTACAGACACTCGTACTTCTTTCCAAAAGCCCAGTTTACCACCATGCCCAAAGGACCTCCTTCATTCACCTATGTGACATAATAATGACATTTGAAAGCAGGAGTGAAAACTGGACATACTAAAATGAAAGCACCGTATTGATTTAGAAACACTGTGCCATAAACAACACATTATAATAGAAACTACCCTGCCAATACTGTTGACTCTTAGTCCAAAAAGCTTTTCTGCTTGGTACAATACATCAACTGTTTACAAAGAGTACTTAACACTCACTAACAAGGTCTAAACTCATCAAATTTACCATTTACTTTGTATTAGTATTTTACACAAGATCCAAAAGAACGATTCTTCTTGGATATCTAGTTTATTCTGTCATATAATTCAAAATATGTTGAATTCTATAGCTCAAATGTGATTTTTAAAAATTATTTCTGCAATTCCTTGTAGTTCCAGATTTAAGCAGAAGTTTCAGGAAGAGTTGAATAGAAAACAACATGATCTGGAAATCATAGCTTTATGAGAGGAGAATTTATAAATCATGATGTATTGTTATCACCTATTCATTCATCAGTGTTGAGGGAAAACCACAAAAATGAAGTTTTATGCTGAACTCTTAAATTAGCTCTACATTAAGGAGAAGTTTATTTTGGCTGCAATATTATATGACATATTCAACTGCAAATATTATTCAGCTAACAAGAATAACATAATAATTTAACATAACCAAATACTTAGTTTAAATTAGGATAAAGGAGTTCCTGAGAGAGTCTGTCTACGTGTATGTGTATAAAAAGCTAATAACTATTCATAATGTAGCTAAAACTAAGCAAGAGTTATTGACCTAATTCCTTTTAAGTTATTAACTGTCACAGGACTATCAAGGGCTATTGTCTAAATATAAACGCAGAGAAGCTAATATCCATTTGTTAGGAAATAGGTGAATATAGTGCCAAATTTTAGTTTCTGAAAAGCAAATACACAGTGTAGAGAAATATTAAATCATTCGTCACAGGATAGATGACTTTAGAATGTAAAAAGTCTCATTCAAGGATGTGTACAAAAATGTCAGTGGACTATTTACTGCTGTGGAAAAACTATTGTTTGTGGATGAAAGCTGTGGAAGGAATACAGAAAAAGTCTCCATCAATGCATAGACTCAAAGAGTTTTCAAAATGATGTTAAATGGCAGAAAAGCTACCTGTGGATGGTTAGGGCTTTCCAGCATATTTGTCATAAAGTGCAAAATAAAATGTGGAGCATTAAAGACAATGGTAATTTAAAATACAATGTCATTGCATACTGGATGAAAAATACAATGTTTTTTGGGTGTGAGTTTTACAATACTGTAGCTACATACTTGAAAATCATGCCTGGAGTTAGAAAAGTGTGTCTTTGCTATTCAGAAATACTGAAGTAAATCAATGTATAAGTGCTTTAAGATGTTTTCATTTAGTTTACATTGGACATCAATAGGATTTACATAGCTGTCACCATATTAATATTTCCTGTTACCTATTTTGTGTCTTGTATATATTTAGTATTTTACCAGCATGCACTAGGTAGTCATTTTTATTTAATTTAATCTGATGAGTGCAGACATACTCAACACAATCTAAATTTGCTGCATATTAACTTTACTACATATCAGATAAATACAATCAATCAATATAAAGAAAAAATCAGACAAAATTAACAATGTCTGTCTTCCTTACCTATCTTGGAATTTTATAGCTGTTACTTATTTCAGCACTTTCTAATAAAACCACTTATAACAATAAAATTAATGTGGAATCTCCATGTTTCTCATTAGGGTAAGACTTCTTTCCCTTGCTGGCTCCTGGGAAAAGGATTTCCTTTTCCTGTTCTCCCTATCTCCTTTTGTTTTTATTTTTCCCCAGAACTATCTTTCACCATTAGAGTTAATCTATGTCATAAACTATGAACCTTCCCAAAATATCTCTGTGCATGTGAACTTACCTCAACATCTTTTGTGCAACAACATTTTACTTAATAGAGTCATGGAATGGTTGGAAGGGACCTTAAAGACCATCTAGTTCCAACCCCCTTGTCATGGGCAGGGACACCTTCCAGTAGAGCAGGTTGCTCAAAGCCTCATTCAGCCTGGCCTTGAACACTTCCAGGGAAGGGACATCCACAGCTTCTCTGGGCAACCTGTTCCAGTGCCTCACCACCCTTTCAGTTCTGTAGAAAATTAAATATTTTTTCCTTATAATTGAAGGATTTTTTTTTTCTCCACAAGGCCTGTCTTCTGAAGGCTTTCTAATCTTTGTCTTTAACTATTACATACGTTTCTTAGTAGCCAAACCCCAGTTGTTTGTAAAATCTCTCACCATGTGAATTTCACCCTTACCTTGACTGATATAGAATATTAGTTTGTCTATATCTATGTGCATATCATGTGGGCTATAACTGCTGGAAGTTTTAATAGAATACTCTTAGAAGGACTGTGCTTTAACACTCAAGCTACCTAATGCCTGCAAGTCTTACATCTTATGGAAAAGGGTAATACACCTAAGGCACTCTGCTGTAATCTGTTATCTGCAGAACTTGAAGAATTCTCCAGTCATTTCGATGGCGTGGGTTTCCGGCTGCAATGTAGCTAAACAAACCCACCAACTCCCTCACAAACCAGCCAGCACAATTGGGTAGAGCATCATTTGACTTTGCAAAATGGTTCCATGCCCTGAAAGCATGTCACACTGAAAGAAATCAAGCAGAGAGTTTTGCTGGCATGAACATTTCATGTTAGATACTAGGCTGCCTGTAAAGGAAGTACAGTTTATTCAGTACTACTATGGGCACATATCTAGACTATTAAGATTATAGAGCCACAAGACACTGTAGTACTGTGAATAGACACAGGTCAGCTTAAACTCATAAAAATATAAATGAATGAAAAATACATATGTAACTCAAGATTCAATTCTGAGAAGGGCATAAAGAAATATAAAGCCCACAAAATATAGCCAAGAGACATTGTCATGAGATCAGGTTAAATTTCTTACTTTTTTCCTTCATGCATGGATATTGTCACTAGAGGGTTTCCAGTTCTGCCACTTCGATTTCTCATTAAAATAATTGTCACTGAAACCTTTAGAATTTTAATACTATAATTTGCAAATGATGCTTGCAAACTGTACTGTATTTACTTTCTAAATATGCTATTTGATTTGCTGGTCTTTCTTTGTTATTTACCTGCATTTTTAGCTTGTCAGTTAACAGACAGAGAGCCCTCTGAAAAACAGCAGTGTTTCTGCAGTCTCAGAACCAAATGAAGAGAGAACTTAATTGTACGTTTTATTTTAAACACATACTCAACATCTTTAATTTTTTTCTTTCACATAAAGTTTATGCAAAGGGCTAACATACTTTCATTATTGATGTGGTGCAGCAGCTCAGAGACAGAAGGACCAGTGATCATCAACAGTAGACAGAAAATTTTTGTAGTCTTGATTACTTGATTGCTCTTCATGTGTGCTAGAATAGCTGTGCCAAATGCATAGAGTCTTTTTTTTTTTTTATGTATTACAGGTTTTCTGGTGCTAAAAAATGATGTAAAGGAATCATGCAATCTTAGTTTTCATTACAGAATGTACAACTTCAGTATGAATTTATGCAAATATATTTCATGAATTTAGCACTTTTACCTGGGTACTTAGCTAATAGTGGTTTCCACTAAGGGAAACAGAAATGGACTCTGTTTCAAACGTTTATGCTTTAAATAATATGTAGATATGCCTGTTTCCTTTAAATTAGGTTAAGCAAGAAAAAGGAAGCTATTTCCTTTTTCACAGTTTCAAAGTTTTCCATTTCAGACTGATTTCTGACCACTAGCTCTCAATTTCTCTTTTATTCATTTTACAATGCCGTGTAGAATGGAGCGTTGGAAAGGATAGGGGTGTGTGTGTGTGCGGAGGTGTGGGCCGTGGGGTGGGGGGTGTTTGGGAGGGGAGAAGCATTTGAAGCTTTAGAAGCCTGGGGAAAAGAAACTGCGGTTATAAATAACAGAATAGGTCAGGAACATGAAAAATAAACAGAGCTTTCAAACAAACCAAATTCCTTCCCCTACCCAGTTCAGTAAGGGCATATACATGACTAAAAATTTCTATGACATTCTACACTACAACTTATTTCTCTTGTTTTGGCAAGAAATTCTATGATGAACTTAAAGAAGATTTTTTACTATAGCTTTGTCAAAAGGGTGCTCTACCACTAGAAATATCTGTTTGAGTTGATCTCCGAGGTGTTGATAATTTATCTCATCAAAAGGGTTAACCTATGTAGCTGAGAGAAGGACCTTGGAGAAGAAAAGATTAAAACATACCATTGCACTCCATTGGATGTCTGTGCAAAATTTAAGGTCCATGGAAAACTGCAGCTAACACACAGAAGGTAAACATAATAAACCTACCAAGAAATTTATCAGAGCAAAATAACTGTAAGTAACTTTTTATGAAGCATCAAAATCAAACCTGATGTAAACTGTAATATTCACACTCAGAGTAAATAGCCAGAGCAGAATTAATCCTGAAAGCAAATGGTTTATATGGATAGTTTTCCTTTCACTCAGTATCTAATGTAAGGCTTTCAAGCATTAATACTGCTTCCTTTCACCTGATTTCTGCACAGATAATCACATAGCTGACTAGCTTGATTGTGGAGATGCAGTGATTTCAGCTGCTTTAACTTTTTACAAAAGTTACCCTAAATGAACAAAGTACATTCAGCTGCAAAAAAGGTATAATTTTAAAGAGATATATTTAATATTAAGAAGAAAATAGTTTTCAGAATCCACAGGAGTGGTGGCAAGGTGGGTCAATAATGATGAACTACACTGAAAGCACTAATTACTTCTCTGTATTTATATCAGGAACTTAATATTAATCTCTGTATGAAACACAAAACATAGTTTTCCTTAATCAAAGATGTTATATTACAGACAGATTAGTGTACTCTACAACCTGCATTTACAATCACCATTTAACAGCAGTGCGCAAAAGATTAAACTTCTGTGGTAACCCTTGCATCTACTATACTTAAATATGCTGGGTCAGGGACACAATCTGATTTAAATCTTGAAGTACACCTTGCTTTTTGTCAGAGTTCACAGTGTCCACAGGAAGACTGTGCCCCCTATCAATGTAACAACGAAGTGTTACAAAGACATAGGCCATTTAATATTTTTTTTCTTCAGTGTGATCTCATAGGAAAGCATTATTGCAGCTGGGAGAACTGAGTGGCACTGACTTGTAGTGGCCAAGATGTTCTTCACATATGTTTGTGGCTTTGTTGAATCAAGATGTTAATATAATCTTTTTCCTACTCAGTACTTAGATGTTACAGTCTTAATTGTTTAAACAACCTTCTCCAGCTCTCTTGCATACAACATCAAAACCAGGTATCAATGTTCTGCTACATACCCTGCCTTTAGGAGAGCACTAAGTTATGTATCTCTCATGGAATGTAGACTATAGGAGGAAAGCCGGATACGCAGTCAGACGTATAAGAACACAAAATACCTTCAGACTCACTGTTTCCTACAAGAAGAAAGTAGCCCTGACTTTCAATTAGTTTCCAGTTCAACATAAGTCAAGTCGCTTATAAGTACTGGGTTGTTTTTGGTTTTTGTTTGGTTTTCTTTTTTGTGTGTGTTTTTTTTTTTTGGTTGGGTTTTTTTATACTTGGTTCTTTGTTTTCTTGGTAAACTTGTTAGGTCAGTGAGGAGTTGTCTACAAATGTTCTAAAACAATTAATTATGATTTTATATAATTTTGTTTAATTTCTCTTGATGTTAGGAAGACATTTTGGTAAATTTAGGAAGAAAAACATTTCTTCTGTTTTTATTTTTTTTTCAAGTTTCATGTTAATTGAGGATTTTTAATTCACTCAGTATAAATTATTCTTTATGTCTTTCTTCCCTTTTGATTTCTAGCTGGCCACCATAATGCGGCAAAAAATAGGTGCAAGTGTTGCAAAGGAACTTTCAAAATAAAACAAAAGACTTAATAAATAGATATTGGTCCTTGATGTCATCAAAATAATTCAATACCAAATCAAATATTAACATCCTCGGTGTGTATCCATACTTGTCTGGATAGGGCTGTGCAAGATATGAGTTTTTGGAAATTGTTTCAGAATACGATGATTCTTTTTTTTTTTTTCTGGTACTCAATATAAAAGATGTATTACACTGGGACTGGCTTAGAGGTAAAGATCACTGTGCCTTGCCTTCAAATCTATGAGTGTGCAGCAGTAGGTATCATAAGTAGTAAAGAATGTAAGGATTTTTCTCACATAGTCACCTCTTCCTGATTTTATCCTATTAGAGGACAAAGAGCAATTTAATTCTGGATACTTACGATCAAGAACTATCAATCATCAAGCTTTCTAACAAGTACCAGTGTTACTTACTAAAGCTGTCTTAATAGCTTTTACAGAAATGTGTGTACTACAAATGACAAATTTATTAGAAATGGTGTGAAAAAGGATTTTATCATATTGTAATAACTATTTTGAAAATGGAAAAGAAAGTTTTTAGTGGTTTGCCACCCCCATTTGAAGAAATACCGTACTAGAAAGAAATTGCAAATGCGTCTTTCTGTGTAAGGAAATATTACTATTGTTTTTTCTCTCTGAACCTTTGAAGATTTTTTTTTTTTAATATTTTCTATTGCTATACACTTAAATAGAGATATTTTGATTAAACAGCTCCCAAGGTAACTGCAATTATAATGCAGTAGACTTGTGAATAGTTTATTCTGAAGTACACATTGCTATTATGCAGGGTACATAAAATATCTGTATTTCATAATATATGTTTCTATGAGGTCCCTATAAGAGATGAGTATAAGATTCATTGTCCCTTACATCACTGAATTATAAGAGGTAAACTGAAATCTGAATTTTTTACTTGACATGGAACAGCTGTATGAACATTTTATTAATCTATGCTGTAGTAGTCTCTGAAACAGAGAATATATTTGAAGTTCTAATAGGTTTAACTCTGCATGGGTATCTTTAGATTAGATTATCAGTAAAAGTAGAGACTAACCAAATTCCAAATGTGGAAATGCTATAGTAAAAGAGTTATCATATTTTTGTTTAATTCATAACCTAAAATCAGACAAAAATGTTTAGAACAATTAATGTGTTAAATACTGCTAGTGAAAAGTCTAGTATGACTAACTAGTAACTTCATACTAGGAAAAGCATTACACAACATTTTATGTTGTTTACACTTGGTAATAATTGGTCTTAGGAGGGGGAGACAAAACCAAAAAACAACAACAAAAAAATCAACTAGGTCAGAAGATTAGTACTGCAATATTTAAATATTCTGACAAACACAAGAATGCAAAAGCCATAGTGATATTTTCTCTGAATTACATGTTCACTTTTGTAAATTTATTTCTTTATTTACCTATTTATTCTTAATCTGCTTTACAGCCTTTGAAATTTTCAGCATCTTTTCTATATTTTTCTTGTGACTTTCATGACTGCTTAAGCTAAACTCATGGCTTATTTCTTTCAGAGGTAGATTAGTCTTTTAAAGTAGGTATCACAAAATTATATTTCTCTGTTGCCTGTTCAGTTAGTTTTAATACAAGAATAAAGAAGCAGTGAACTGAACATCAATCAGTAGAGGCTGTGAAGCTAAAATGAGAAAAAAATGCTTGTAAAGTGATTTCTAAAAACCAGAAAGTAATATATACAAATCTCAGGAACTAACAAAACATCTTCCATAAGTCTTTTCAGTTTTTTAGCTAGCAGCCTGTAAACTCTTGACTGAACATACAATTAAGACTAAAGAAACAGAAAAATATCTAAAAAAGAGACTTTTAAAAACATGACAAAAATAAACATGAAGACTTACTTCAGAAAAAAAAACTCCAAGAAATAACTACAGAGACATCAACATGAAGGTATTGGGCCAGTTCCTGAATGTAATGGGTTATGAAATGGAGATCAGGCCACATGATTTAATGGTTATCACTGGTCTTGGACTTTGATGAATTGAAACCATTGCTTGATCAGTGCTTTAAGTTATCTGCACATATTTTTTTCAGATTAGTTGAACTATTCAAATGTTGAAATACTTATTGGTTGGGAGCCTGAGGCTTTCCCCTCACTGAGTTTCATGAAACTTTTCAGTACACATGGATAGTTACTCTTTGCTTAGCCAATCCAATTTTGAAAGGCCCAAGATAAAAGAGTAACTTTGATTTTACTGTAATGTCCTTCCAGATACATCTTTGAATATAGCTGAATGCTCTTATTTACATAGCATCCTTCAAAATGCAGTTTTCTCTTCAATGGCAGAGAAAGTGATGGGATTCTTTCACCCTGCAAGACTAGTTAGCTTATGCAATTTAAACATTCACATACAGTTTCTAATGCTCATATGTTACTGATATTTAATATACCAGAACTCTTTGGTAGCAGGTGGAGGAGTCAATGAAAGTTTTACTTTGGAAAGAAGAGGAAACCTCGTTAAAGAATTATTGAATTATATAAATGAAACTTCTAGTGATACTGACAATACTACTAGTTACATGTAATTAAAACAATAGAAAATATAACATATGATACAGTATCTCACCCGTGGACCGACACAGCCAGATTCCAAAATGGCAAGCAAAATCTGAGCGGAGAGACAAAAAAAACCAACAAACAATACTGAGCCCAAGAGTGGAGAGCATACCCTCCCTCCTCTGCCTCCTGAGTGTGAAACCCTGAGAGCTAGAGTGAAAAGAAAAAAAAGCCAACTCACCAACCCACTAACAGAATAACCTGCTATGTCAAGAACTAACAAAAGGAGATATCAGCCCAGCTGTCTCCTAGCCCAAAAGACTCAACTATCCCCCCAGGCTAACTTCCCACCTTCCAAACTGCATATACACCCAGCCTGACCTATCATGGAATGACACAAAATCCCTTGGCCACTGTGGGCCAGCTGGCTCTGTGTAGGAGAGCAGCTCATTCCTGCCTGAAACCAGCACCTCCTTTAACCCTTCATCATTTTCCTTCTGACACTCATACCATAAAGTCTCTTTATACTTGTCCAAACAAGAATACTGAAAAAACCATTTATGACAGGTCTAAACTGAGCCATAAGGGGCAGTGTTTGAGTCACCTGAGAAACATTTGATGTTATGAAACACAGGTATATCAAAGGTCAAAGACCACTTTGGATAAAAATCATATGTAACTGAAGTTATAAACTTACAGTAGCTATTTTTTTTTTTCTTCTGCTTGTCTATTTTGGCTAGAGTACCTTTGCATGTGCAGTAAGGAGTTTCTTTTATTCCTCCTCCTTTAACCATCTGGCAGCTACTTCAACACCATCCCTCACCACAAAAGCTGTTCACCAGCATTTTTAACTCCATTTCTGTCTTCGGTGATTTTGGAAAAAAGAGCTGAAAAAGTTTTAACCGGACTGACTTTATTCTGTCCTTTTTCTTAATGTTCTACACATTCATGACAATGCTACCCTCACTTTCTGTTGCAAAAGAGAGAACAGTACCCAGCTATGATGGCCACAAGGTTAACAACTGAGAGACTGCTAGTTCCTTTTATAGATTCAGAGTCATACAATATTTTAGCTTGGAAAAAAACATCAAGATCATCAAATCCAGCCTCCAGCATAACACTGCCAAATCCCCCACTAAACCATGTCCTTCAGCACCTCATCCACCGATCTCTTAAATACTTCCATGGATGGTGACTCAACCACTTCCATGGGCCACCTGTTCCAATGTCTGAAACCCCTTTAAGTGAAGAAACTTTTCCTAATACTCAATCTAAACCTTCATAGGTAAAACTTGACTCCATGTCCTCTTGTCCTATCCCTTGTCATTTGGGTGAAGAGACCAACACCAACATGGCTACAGACTCGTTTCAGGTAGTTTTAGAGAGTAATAAGGTCTCCCCTCAGCCTCCTTTTCTCCAGGCTAAACAATCCCAGTTCCCTCAGCTGCTCCTCGTAAGACTTGTGCTCTAGACCCTTCATCAACTTTGTTGCCCTTCTCTGGACATGCTCCAGCACCTCAATGCCTCTCTTGCAGTGAAGATCCCAAAACTGAACATGGTATTTGAGGTGCAGCCACACCAGTGCCGAGTACAGGGGGACAATCACTTCCCTACTCCTGCTGGCAACACTGTTCCTGATGCATGCCAGAGAGCCTTTGGCCTCATTGATTTCAACTGAATCGTGGAATAACCAGGAGTAATTTTCCTATCTTTTATGTGAGTGATTTATTTAAAATGTATATTTTTAAGACAGGGCAAACTCCAAGAGTATATATGTGTATGTATGTATACATCTATCTGAAGACGTGCATGAATACAGGTATCTATATTTGTGTACACTCACAGATATATATGCACAGACATACATATATGCAAATACAAATATTTAATATTTATTATTAAATCAAAGGAACTATTATTATTATCAATATGATTATTCTCTTCCCCTTTGCAAGCTCTCAGAGTGGCTGCCTGACTGCATTTGGCTATTGCAAATCAATATTCTATTCCTCAGTAGTATTGCTATTACATTGCAGTTAATTACTCCCCAAATAATTTCCCGATCTAAATACAGTGTACTGTTAACCATTGTAAAAAGAAAACAAACAAACAAGTTTAATTCAATTCCACATCATGATAAGTAATATATTTCTATGTTGTCAGTTTAACAAGGTGAGCAGTTATGAGTTGAGATTACCCGTGAGATCAATAATGCCAGAGATTGTTCTTTTGTCCAAATGTTAGCCTGGAAGGTTTTTCTTGCAGCAGCAGTAAAAACAACAAAAAACCTAGAGAACCTAAATTACACTAACCTTTTCTAAAGTTATTCCTCTTTAGTGCAAGGAAGAACTACAATGACCTTTTCGGTTGTCTTCTGAGAATACAAATTAGATACCTTAGATTGTTTTTTAGTATAGTCTAATGTCTATTGAAGAAGAATAATTTTCTTCTCCAGAAACTGTTTGACAAATGTAAAATAATTATTTCATTTTAACTGTATTTTCTTCAAGAGAAATAAAATTTTTGCCAATTTCCTCTATAACAAGGGCTGTTTGCTACAAAATGCCTATATGAAGCCTTAATGGCTTACCATCAGAAAAAAAGTTAAAAGCATTTGGTCTGCCAATTCTAATTTACCTGTAACTTTCTCTCTCTAAATGGATAAATATTAAACTCTCACAGGGCAAATATAGCATTATCAGATGGTGCAAATTAACAGCAAGGAACTAAACATTATGCCATTTTCATTCACGTGACTGTAAGCATACCATTATATATTTATGTCAGAAAGAACAGGATTTGCAAAACTGTGCTCATACCCTTGCATCCTAGGAATTAAAAATGAAGACTAAATTAAACTTCATCTTTGTATGAGGGGAAGCTATTCTTGGTTATGAAAGGGCACAGTCCATTTACACAGAAAGACTACAAATTATGTAACTGAGATTCATGGTGGCTCTCCTGGCTGCTCCAGGAGAAATGTAATACCATCTCTCAGGGGTAATACTAGATCTGAATAGTCCAAGACACTCTCTTAATGCTAAGGCTTTAAACAATAGTAAGAAGAGAAAAAAAAGCTCATGCATAGAGCAATTAAGATTTTCAGACTGGCAGAATTTCTTGCTGTTTTTACAGTACCATGTGTTCCGTAATGCATAAGCAGTGTTT
The DNA here is from genome assembly GCF_000690775.1 of Eurypyga helias. NCBI lineage: Eukaryota > Metazoa > Chordata > Aves > Eurypygiformes > Eurypygidae > Eurypyga > Eurypyga helias. The sequence goes on from NW_010259666.1 coordinate 34,116, forward strand.
ATGAGTGATAACCATTTAATTGTTTACAAATGACAGACATCTATGTTCCCAGGTTGTGTGTTTAGAGCTTGAAAATCCTGTGTTATGTGATCCTAGACAAGCATTTTTTTATTCTCTTTATCAATAAACACCTATATTCCAACCATTTTTGTAAAAGTCTTCAAACATGACTAAAGAGAAAAGGCTTTTTTTGTTTTGAAGAACAGATTTAGTAGTAGTTGTGATTTCTTGTTTTCTACTGACACTTTCCCCCTCTCCCCGTAAAATATTTAGGTTTCATAGTGTCTTTCATTTTATCTAATGAGCAAAATATCACATAAGCCTAATTTTGGTTTGTTTTCATTCAAGTTGGTAATTAATGACATGTGGGGAAACACCTGCTTCCTTTGCAAAATCACCTCACTGTCTGAATGACATTTCAGATTATCCCTTTGTGCTTTATTTCTCTATAAATATTTTTCAATTATTTTTTTTTAATCTTCTATCATGTATGGAGATAATACCCTCAGCTCTTAAGGGATAAGACTCTCAGATAGGGTTAAACACAGTCTCATTTTTGGCTCAAACACAGATACCTTTTGTAATTTTCACTAAGTCTCTTGAGGCAGGATTTATCTCAGTTAACTTTAGACTCCTAATGTCAATCAACCACGACAGTGGAAATAAGATCCAGGGGGCAATTTGCCCTGTACTAATTAATGACCTAAGATAGGAAAGATAATTTTTGCCTAAAAATCTCTATCTCTCTCAACTAACAATGAGAAAAGCATTGATGACTGACTGGACTTTTAAATGACTAAAGTTAAGGCAGATGGGTCTCATTCTTCAGTTCAGCTTCTTTTTTATAAGAAACACAATTATTGATCAAGAGAAACATTCTTCCAGCTTGGAATCAAAAGATCAGAGAGATATTAATCTGTAAAATGGTGATATTTTTCCATACTACCACTAAAGAATTGTTAATGAAAATACATAAGGATTAGTGGGAAATGAGAATTACAGTAAGAAAAGATATAAAAACACCTTGATAAAAATGATCAAATTTCTTCTAAGAATATTTATTTGAGTTTATTTTAAACCTTTTTATAATAAATATTTTAACTTATTACCTCCTACTTTAAATTTGCAGTAAGATTTTTTCATCAAGCAATGCTTACATAAAAAATATTTTCTTTAAATCATAAAAATCTATAATGCTGGTAATCCTTATTCCTGTATCTTCCTTCAGAATATAATCTAAAATTTGTATTAATTATATTCAACACAGTGATGTCATACTGAATATTTTTTGTTTGAGATTTTTTTCTTAGTTTATTTATAAAAATTTCTCTGATGCTAATGTATATGAGACAAATATGTCTGGGAAATATATATGAGAATCATAAAGATCACTCAGTTTTGTTCTTGAACCATCTAGTGAAATATTTCTCATGGTTATAACAATTATATTGTAGGAACAACCAAACTGACATTATGGTTGATATCCAAAATAAAGCAGAAAGTTGGACATTTGAATTGAACTTTGCTTTTAGAAAAGCAAAAGAATAGCATTTCTATAAAACCATAAGTGAAACACAGTGATGGATTTTTCTTTCTAC